>NC_061113.1:5639745-5751716 GCF_002878395.1 Capsicum annuum | reverse complement strand
AGCCACTGGTTTGCATATCAGCATGACTAGAGCTTTCCTCACTGTCAATGTTCTACACCATGATTGATTTATCTTGAATCATCTTTTCAATTTCTCTTTTCAAAGTACGACAATATTCAGTACTATGACCCTGAACATCAGAATGATATGCACATCATACATTAGGATTAAAACTTCTTGAATGTGGGTCAGGAGTATACCCAAGGAGAAGAGTGATCATGCTTTGCTGTACCAATCTCTAGAATAAACTTGCATATGACTCTCCAATTGGTGTGAAGCTATCCCTCGACTTCCGCCTTATTTCATTGTTTGGCTTAAATTGAAAACCAGGCCTAGAAGGGCTTCAGTATATATGTGGAGTTAGAGGATGACTCGGCAGAGTTGGCGCATGCCAGTGTGGGTAAGATGGAGGTTAAACATAAGGTTGTGCATTATACACTTGCTATGGAGGTGGGGGAATGGGATATAATGGATTTTGGTAACGATTCTGTGGATCTTGGGCATAAACTTGGGTTTGAGCCCGTGGGTAATGATGGTGTGGTCCTCTTGCCCATTTCTGTTGTCCAACTACAATGGCAGATGCATCTTTCTCATTTTTCTTTCCTCCCACACTTCCTGAACCTTTTTGAATTGCTTGAGTAGTCGCTTTCAATGTTGGAAAACTCACAATGCGATCGGTCTTAATTTTATCCTCTATCATCTCTCCCATTTTGAGGACCTCAATAAATGGCTTACCTAAAGTAGGTAACAAGTTTTGATAATATGTTTCATCCTGTGCTTGAATAAACGCCTCCACTATCTTACTTTCTTTCATTGGCGATTTCACCCTAGTAGCTTGTTCACGCCATCTAATCGCATACTCTCTGAAAGTTTCAGTACTCTTTTTCTTCATATTAGTTAAGGATTTCTCGTTAGGAATCAACTCCATATTGTATTGAAATTGTTGCACGAATTCATTATCCAGGTCATCCTAGCTATTCCACTTGTCGATGTCTTGGTCAACAAACCATTCTGAAGCTAGACTTGAAAGACTCTCACCAAAATATGCCATGAGTAATTCTTCCTTCCCCCCAGAGCCCCTTAGTTGGTTGTAATAGCGTCTCAAATGTGCTACAGGATCGCCATGTCCATCATACTTCTCAAACTTTGGCATTTTAAAACCAAGAGAAAGATGTACACCTGGAAACATGCATAGATCTTTATATGAGACACTTTTGTACCCCCCAAGTCCTTGCAAGTTTTTCATAATCAATGCCAAACTTCTCAATTTTCTAGATATTTCCTCTTGTTCTTCTGTCATAATAGGATTCTTAGTGTTAGGAGGAAATTTAGGCGGTTGAGGGCAATCGTAAGGACCAATCGACTTAAATGTGGGCTCAGGAGCGTAATGCTGATCACTAAAAACATTCAATACAGGGTCGCTTGTAGAGTGAGGAATCATAATCGTTGGATTGACATTAAAAGAAGGAGCTTCAAACGGGAGTGGGTCTGCAAAAGCATGAATAACAGGCGGAGCCGAGCATGTGTTAATTTTGTATTGAGGAGTAAGGAAATGAATATTGGAAGTTTTTGGATACTGTTACCCCGGAGTAGGTGCTGATGCATGTTGTGGCGTGTCGACCAAAATAGGAAATTGTGCATGTGACACTGGAGACAAACTAGAAAGATATTTCATATTATCTACGGGAAATGGAGGAGGTGGCAACCCATTAGCCCAAGATCGATGCATTTCTATCATTTGCTGCCTCAATTTTCGAATCTCTTCATTAGCTCCTACATTCTCATTCCCCAAACTCCCTATCTTATTAGTGACAACAAACTCGGTATCCTTGTTGGCCATAACTTTCTCTGTGACTTGGAGCAATATGACCAGCCAAAATGCCACAAACCAACCAACTTAAACTAACTGGACAAGAGATAGCAAATGTGTTAGAGTTCAAAGATTTTTCAAAACCTCTTCTTCTTTTTTTTTCTTGAAAAAAATTACCGAACCCTAGAAGGGCGCCTACATATCTCACCCCCGAAAGGGGAGAATCAGGTGTGCGTAGTTCATGAAGTTTTGCCAAAATGGCCAATTGAACTCTTTTTTCTTTCTTGAAACAAAGTGTCAAAAGAATTGACAAAAATCTTTTTTCATTTTTTTTAGGTTTAAATCTCTATACAAAATGAAACCTGTGATTACCAAAGAAAAATCTTTTTGGGTTTTCAATTTTTAAATTTCATGTGAAAATGAAACTTGAACCTATTAAAGAAAAATCTTTTGGTAGTTTTCTTTTAAAGACGTATATGAAACGCCTACTCTAAATGGAGAGTGAAGAAATATTTTTGGATTTTTCAAATAAGATCTCCAAACCAACAATAGACTGCCTACGTATCTCACTCCCGAAAGAGGAGAATCAGGGGTGCGTAGTTTGTTCAGATTGGACAATTAATGATTAAATAATAGGCTAGACCCTTACTTAAGAGATACGACCAAAGACAGACGATGAACCATGTTAATAAAATCTTTTGAGTTTTCATTTTGATACTTCACAGAAAAATGACATCAACAACTATGAAAGAAAAATCTTTTTGGTATTTTCGTTATAAGAAATGAAAAAAATTTCTAACATCTTTTTTTTTTTGCATTTTTCTTTTATAAACACATCCTATGAATGAAAAAATCTTTTTGAAGTTTTCGAATTGTGAATGCATGCTAAACGAGACAAAGGAAAATCTTTTTGATGTTTTTGAGAAAATGAGTGCGAAAGGTAAAAAGTCCTTTTGAATTTTGGAATTGTGAAAAATAAAAGCCATAAAAAACTCTAAAAACTACGAAAATCTTTTTTTTTTCTTGTTTTTTTTTCATTACCCACACTCTTTACTTCTAACACATATTTTTCCCAAATCAGTCCGTTAAATGACCACGTTATCCTCAAAGATGTAACATTTAGCATGTAGGGATGCTTTAGAGGTGAGTCTCCTACAAAGGACCAAGTGGGCACCGCTAGGTCTCAATATGATGCACATAAGCATAACCTAAAGGATGACCTACGTTCGGATTCACTAACAAGGCTGTTCGGGGGAGCGTATGATCGATAGTGGCTACGACAACTTTCCACCTACTCCGTAATACCGACCGCTCCCCCCTAAAATAAGGGTGACTCAACTAGAGGTCGTGTACAACACGTGTACTACGGATTTGTTGCAGAAAGAAGGCCGGGGGTAGACACATGATGCCAGATATAAAAGTAGTAACACATAGGATAAATACTGTACACAAAGAGCACGAAAACATTCCATAATGATAAAACAATAACACAAAACAACACAAAAAAAATATTTATACACCTATAGTGCCAAACAAAGCCGATACGACTCCAAATTAAGCTCAAATTCTGAACAGTTCCCCAGCAGAGTCGCCAGAGCTGTCACACCCCTTTTTGACCCAAAAAAGATATGTATTTTAAGTTCGAAAGTGTTTTATTATTAAGGTGACAAAAATGAAAAATTTATTTCAAAAAAAAGGATTATTTACATTTTTTTCCTATTCAGAGTCGCCACTTGGCATAATCCGGTGTGCCAAGTCACCTTTGAAAAATTCTTTTCGAAACGGTTTGACTCTAAAAACTGATCCACGAACAGAGATTCCGGCTAAGGAATTCTGTTGATCGAGGAAAAGGTGTTAGACACCCCTCGATCCCGTGGTTTGACCACGGTCACTTGGTGGAGTGTATCGGCTAATTTGACATTACAAATGTACAAACCACATAAACACACAAAACAATCAAACAAACAAATCACACAAAATTCAAAACAAACCAAAATAATGTTTAGTCCAAATTATACAATACAAAATAAAAGAGGTGCTGAAATATAAAACCTATTCTATTCTAAACTAATCCTAAACTAAACTCCACCCGACATTCCGGGCCCTGATCACGAGCCTCCTTTGCATACATGCTACTTCGGAGCATTCCTCGGATAAATCAATACAAATTCTTTGGGACATTCCCTGGCCAAATGAGTACAATTTAAACTTTTCGTGCAATAAAGTAGAAAGTACCATTCACGCACATATTCAAACACTCCAACAAATTGTTATTCCTAAATTTGCCTACCCGGCCTACGTTTGCCTACCAAGTTCAACGTATCATAATTCTATCATGTTCAACATTATCAATACATCAAAATTAATCAATATTCATTTTCCTCCATTTTTAAACCCCACCCTAATTCATTCTCAACCACGTGATTAACCCATTTCAATACACAATCCACCAATCGAGAATAATGAAAATTCACCAATCATGCTTAGCACATCACACACCCAAATGTCACCAACAGTTCACATCAACAAACAAACCACGGTATCGAATCACACGCAATCACAATCACATAAGAATTAAATGAAAGAGAAGAAAGAATTGGACCTTAAATTTGAAGCTTTCAAACTCAATGTTATTCGAATAAAGAGAGTCTACGCCTGAAAACCTCGAACAGAACCTCCGAAGATGAACTCCCAACTTTGGTTTCACCCTTTCGTACTGTTTTCGTTCCAACCCGAACCAAAAAAAAAGAAGCAGCCAAACAGGAAATCTACGAAGACCCCAAACCAGAATTTGTAAGAGAAACCAAAAAAAAAAAATACGGTCGGAGCTCCGGAGAGCTCAGAAGGCGGCGAGAATCGTAGACGCAGATCTGATTCTGACGAATCTCGGAGATTTTGATCGGATAAGCCCAAAAATCAAGAGGAACAAAGGGATTTTGGGAATTTTTAGACTGATCAGCCAAATCAATATACGAAAACTGATTTCGGCGATAGTATCACCGGTAAATCTCGATAGTGACCGGATTTCTCACAGATTCACTGTTCAAATCGGAGATCGACGATGTTCTGTCCATTTTTTTTATCCTTTTTCTCACTGTTTTGGCCCTCTTGAGCTCACTCACGGCTTTCTTCTTCCCCTTTTTACGTCTGTGTGCTTTGTAGTGTTGTGTAAATATGATCTGTGAGTGTGTCTTGTGAGTCAAGGTCAGTGAGAATTGTGTGTGTTGCAAAAGGAAGAAGAGAAGAGAGCACCAAGAATGGTGTCTCTGGTTCACTCTCCTTTTCTTTGTTTTTTTTTAGTGTTGTATTATATCCTTTGCCAAAAAAATAGAAGAATGGTCCTTTTCTCTTTCTTTCCTAGAAGTTTCCCAATGTTTATTTCTTTTTGCCAAAGAAAAGGCGGGGTCCACGTGGAGGTAAGGATATGGTAGGTAAGTAGAGGGTGATTTGTCATTTTCTTATTAGAGAGGGTTGTTAGGATGTTAAAAAGAATAAAAGTTTGTTAGGGATTTTGTTGAGAGTTACTTTTTTTGTATTTTTGTGGGATGTAATCACGTGGGTGAGGGTACATGATATGATAAGGTAAAAATGAATAAAATCGAACTTTTGAGGGGGGCAAAATTACTTGTCTACACCATGTACCTTATGTTACTTGGTTTAAAGAGACTTAGATCTTGGTTTGTTCCTTGAAAAACTTGAACTTAAAGGTTGATTCTTGATTCCTTGTTCTTGGGAAAAAAACCCCTAGTTTTGATGTTATAGATGAATGAGGAGTTATGTGCTTTGATTTAATGTAATAAAGTGTTGAAAAGGGTGGAAATGATCCAAAAATCCCTTTAAGAACAACTTTAGATCGCTATATGGAGGTGCAGGACGGTTTGGGCGACAAACCGTCACCCCAGGGATGGACCGTCCCTCAAACCGTCACTTTATGGCCAGAAAATGGGCTTACTACCTCAGTTGCGACGGTTTGGGCGACGGTCCGTCGGCCTTCCCGTCACACTTTGGTAGTTTGGATGGCTCACTGCAAAATGGTTATAACTTTTTACCTCGATATCGGATTTAGGTAAAATTGGTGGCGTTGGAAAGAGGACTCAAGACCTTTCAGTTGATATATAGTAGGCCCTCTAATTCGTTATGTACAAAAAGTTATGTCCGATTGAAGTTGACCCATATTTTGATGCTCACTAAAACTTGAATGATAGGAAAACTTTCAACTCATCCTTGAGTTAAGGGCTCTATAATCTCAATTCATGATCAACCAGATTCCCACACTACATAATGGATTAACACACTATATTTACATCAGATTTATGGTTTTTGGAACATCTACGCATAAAAATGACAGTTTACGTTCTAGCCTGAAATGCAAGGTGTTACAGTGACTTCATTCAACTCTCAAGTTTTTGAATCATAAACCACATATTCATTCTTATCACTCCTGTAAAACAAAAAATCTTTACTACCCTTCCTAAGGAACAGAGGACCTGGTTCCTCAATTTCCAACATTTTTCTCCACGAATAACTTGTCGATCTAATGTTACTCATACTCGAAACTTCCAAACTAAGTGTACCATAAAATGAGAACCCTGAAAATTTAGCCAAAAAAATGCGCTCTCCCAGAGCAAATCTTGAATCTTATTTGGGATCAGAAAGGGAAAGCGGATTGTTGTTGATTCTCTGAGGTTCTCAGGGTTCCAGAAAACAATTTTGTCAGAAAACTCTGTAGCTAGAAGAAAAACATCGACGCACGAATTCACAAAATTTATGCGTAATTGGTGAGTGATTACTGACGAAGACTCAATAATTGAGTCTTCAATTGAGCAGTATCGGTCCATTTTGAAGGCCTTTAAAATTTGGTTCAGGTAATAGTGGTGCTTGGTGAATTGAGGATCTTTGATTAGAGAACTCCATGATTTGCAAACGGGTTTATCATTGGGAAAAGTATTGATATTAGTCATTATTTCGGGGAGACTTTTGTAGGACTAGGGTTTAATATTTTTTTTTGGACTATTTTTCTTTTGTCACTTTAACAAAAGAAAAATAGTCCAAAAATAAGAAATCGATTTTTTCTCACTTATTAATATAAGTGGGAAAAAACCGACTTCTTATTTTTGGACTATTTATCTTTTGTTAAAGTGACACGTAGTTTGGAATAAAGGGAGAATGTTGTCACGCCCCGAGCCGAGGCCCGAGACATGACACGCACCCGATACTATAGCTAGTACGGGCGAACGTTCTGGTATATCATCTGAGCAACTTCTATTTTAAATTGATAAAGCGGAAATAACATAGAGTTCAATCATGATTTTCTGAAGAGATAAAACTTCACCCAATATAATTAATACCGCATAATGTTCCAAAATACCAATAGTTATGATAAATGAAAACTAAAAATTACAAAGGTTATTTGACAACTACACCAGCCTGTGAAGCCTCTAAGAAGTACCAATACTGAAAGGAAAGAAAATATATAATAATCATCATATCTCGTCCGACCTCTTGGTGGGAAGGAGGCTCACCAATAGCAGAAGATAGAGATCCTAATGAGATACCTGACCGTGAACTTGAGCGCTAGAACCTACCTCATGAAACAATGTAGCGCCAAAGGCGGTCAATACGTGGAATGTATTGGTATGTAAAGCCATTTCAGAAGGATAATACAACAAAAGATTAGAAATGACAATAAAATTTAAATATAAGTGAAAGCAAATGAAAAGGAACAAGAATATAAAATAATTTATATTTGACCAAGTAAGATAGATTCAATTCCTTTGATTATTTGTGGGAGAAAGTAGTGAACCGTCATAAACCACCATGTGAACGCATGGAGTCTGATCTCGGCTCGATCAGCTAAGCCGTCCTATGCATTGCCGGGCATAGGACGTGACATGACATAATTTTCTAGCAAGTATCCATGGTTAGCCCCTTTTCGGGACACATGAAAGAAAAGAGAGTATCCGACTTGCGGAATGATCTCTATCCTATGTTGGCAAACATAGTTTCGGGCGTTTGTCGTTTCAACCTATGCCTTCACGGTTAGCTAACTAACTCCCTTATGCTCATGAAGTTATCTTATTTATTTTATTAGTTCTTGAAAGAAGATATTAGCCTTTTTAGGCTCATGCTCACAATTTAGCCTTTTAGGCTTATGGTTATGTATTGCCACTTCAGGGCTCATATAGGGAGTATTCTGTAATAGGTTCATAATCATAAGCTAACATCATTATTGGAGAGGCATGATAGTTAATTTCATGGTTCGCTATGCTATAATTTGTGAATATGACTTACATATGCTAGTTCACCTAACTAGATTGATGATATTAATTATAACCTATGGAATAGGTAGATTTGTGAGACTTGTCTTACAACTTTGCTGACTGTGATCTCACAAAATAGGTTACTTGAAGCTATGGCAATTATGGTCGTTCATGTCCAAGAGGGTGGAATAGCAGGCTTTAGAAAGCTTTTAAGAGAATTCACTGGAAACAGATCAAAGGGAATTGTGACCACACATTATGGGAGTAATTATATGTTCCAGTTTTAGACAATTTGGAGCTGGAAAATTTCATGAAAAGTAAACATGCTTATAGAGACACTAATTGAGCAAATAAAAAGAGATGTAACAGAGAAGGTAGATCATTGAAAGCTTGTCCAATTGAACCCACGGATGCAGTAGTTTCGTACACTAATTATTCTGTAATTGGTGACTATTCTTATTACTTTGTTGAGAATTAGGTTCCTTAAATATTTTTCCTAGATAAAGAGTTGTGCTCTCACAGCTTTCATATCTTTTTGCAAGTTTATTTTTGTCATGATAAGTTTTGCTAGTTCTGTTACCGATTACCAGAGAAGAATAGATACAACCAAAACCGTACTAGCAGTTACACACACTGGTTTAACTTACAGAGATTTGGCATGTCAACACACAATCTGGAATCAATATCAACTTGTGATACAAAAGAAGTTAATGTTTCTATCTAAACAAGCTTTGATGATTTTCACAAAACGAATTGAATAGGTAGTTATGATCTGCAGTGAATTTCCAGATTCCCAGAAAACATATTTAAAGAACTAACAAAATGGATGAAGCTAAAGAAATGTTGATTTACGGAAAACTAGACATGTTAGGATTATGAAAGAAACAACAAAACTTACAGATGTAAAGGGATGATTCTACATACCTTAAACGTTTAAAGGACTTTGGATCGCAAGGAGGAACTAAGCTTGATCCCTTGAGCCAATTCTATGGAGCTTCTTAGAAGTTGAGTTTGAGAGGTGATTAGGATTGTTGTGCAATGATATTACATTGTGAAATTTGTGGATGAAGCAATGGTTAAATACAAGAAGGTAAATAGACAACCTAAAGAGGCAGACAACTTAAAAGGCGGACAACTTGAAGAGAAAGTGAGAAGTAATGGACCTTTGCTGGAAAGTAAAAGGCAATATGCTATTTGCTGGAAATCAATGAATAAAATAAATAATAATTTTTTTTAATTAATTGGGATAAGAAGAGTATTGTGAGATGTTACATTATCTCCCCCTTGGGTTCATTCGTCCTCGAATGAAGGTTATATATTTGTGTAAAACCCATCACACTAGCATTAGGAACTGAACTTTTCTTATGATTATATTTCTCACCATAACTCCGAAACTCCAAAAAAAGAACTCACCAAGAGAATATAAATACAAATTATGAACAAACAACAATAGACATAAGCACGATTTAGTATAGGCGTACTATGGGGCATGAAAAAAAAATTAAGAATAAGAATTTATGGAATATCATGAGTAAGGATTTTCATTATTACCTTCGTTGCCTTCCTCTTGAGAAGTGAATAGGTGAGGATATCTTGCCTTCATATCTTCTTCTGATTCCCAAGTAGCTTCCCCAAACTTTTGATTTCTCTACAACACTTTTACCGAAACAATTTTCTTTGTTCTCAACTTGCGAACTTGACGATCCAATATCTTAATGGGAACTTCTTCATAATTCAATGAATCTTTTATACCAACACTCTCCGTCGGGACTATAAGAGTAGGGTCACCCACATACTTCCTAAGTAAGGATACATGAAATACCGGATGAATCGAGGACAGTTCCATGGGCAAATCTAACTCATAGGCAACCTTTCCAACTTTCCTCAAAATCTGGTAAGGACCAATATAACGGAGACTAAGTTTCCCTTTCTTTCCAAAATGTATGACACCCTTCATTGGTGACACCTTCAAGAATACCCAATCATTTACCTCAAACTCTAAGTCCCTACGCCTCCTATCTGAGTAGGATTTTTGGCGACTCTGAGCAGTTTTCAACCTCTCTCGAATAACCTTAACCTTCTCGACAGCTTGATAAACCAAATCTGGGCCTAATAACAAATAAATCTAATTCAAAAAATACTTTGTCAATCATTTATGAATAAAATACGTATTTAATGTGTATAATCTGTGGTTGCATTATGGTTCATATTTGGTATAGATTATGGTACCTTAGTAATAGTATGTATTATTTGATATATAGAAAAGGCATAATACATAAACATGTCTTTTAACTTGACCTCGAATTACATCTATGACGTTCAACTTTGGGTGTATACATGTAGACACTTAAACTTGTATAAAGTTGAATAAATAGACATACGTTCTATGTGTCCTAATACACGTAGGATGCCATGGAGGACAAGAACATGTGGGACGCCACATAGGACGTGTGTGTCTACTTGCTCAACTTTGTACAAGTTTAGGTGTCTACTTGTGCGTATCTAAAGTTGGGGGTCATATATGTGATTTGAATCCAAGTTAAAGGACATGTTTATGTACTGTGCCTATAAAAAATGGTATATATTATGATATTTATGTTGTAGTTAATTTTTTTGTTAATAGTTAATAGTATAAGTATTTACTAGGTATAGATCGTAGGTGAAAAAAAAGGAAAGGCAACAATTTATTAGGAGAAAATTATGGGAAAAGAAACGTTTTGGGGAAGAATAGAAGACAACCATTATATCTTTTTTTTTTTTACCTTATTTTTTAGATTAAATAGGATGAATTAATAGAGGAGGAAGACAAATACTAAAAAATCAGATCATTTAACTAAAACAAGGGTGGGCACAGAAGATGTAAATTATCCTTTGAGAGGTTACTCACAAAAGATTGAATACGAAAATGTTCCCAAATATTGCAAACACTGTAGAAAGCTAGGGCACTCTTTGGCCAACTGTCGAGTTTTGGAGAAGAAAAGAGAAATGGAAAAGAAAGAGGCGCAACAGGAAAATCAACAAGGAATTATTCAAGTATCTTCTGAGCTGCCAGGGAGTACTATAAAAAATCAGGATGGGCCTGCTGGAAATCAAAACAGGGGAAGAGAAATGCAAAAGAAAATTGATTTTAATAGAAGGACATTCAGGGGAAGTAGTGAACCACCAAAACTATTCTACAAACCTACAGGTAGCATATTTGGTGTTGACAAGCCTCATCCCACATCTGCAGCTGGATTTGTAAATCAAGAAGATACTACAAGGGTGGTAAATTTGGAAAAAGAGCAAGGACAACAGCCTTGTAAACAAAATGTGATCCATGACACCTCCAAAAGCATCAATACTAGCACCTCCGACAAAGCTCAGATAGAAGAAGGAAAAGAGCAAACAAGAGGCAACAATATGGATTTCAACAGTGAGAATGGTATTCAAAAAGAGTCCATGGAACTAAATACTAACAAGATGATTGCTATTAAAGACAAAAAAGAGCTCCAAATTGACATATTCGATGGAGAATGGAAGGTAGTGGGCAGTTGGAAAAGTAGAAAAAAGCCCGACAACAAATTTGGATCTTCACAAAGGAGTCACAAACATAACAAAATTAGTGAAGAAGCCATAGCCGATATCACCCGGAATAGTTTTGATGAACTAATGGAGGATGAAGAAGAGCTACTGACCAGTACAAGTAAATCAAAACCAAAAAACAGTGTGGAGGAAGGAAAGGATCTAGAAGGAACTAAATCAAATTCTCAAGATGAGTGGGCTGATAGGACTTCATCATCATCAGCAGAAGAAGAAGAAGAGGAGGAGGAGAATTCATCAGATGGCTCATCAGAGGAGGAAGAGGATGAGGAAGAGGAAGAAGGGGAAATACAGGAAAAAGAAAAGGTTTTTATCAATATTAGAAGAAAAGAACTGGGAATAAAAGGTCAAGAGGCTGATACAGAAAAGAAGACTGCTCAAAGGAAACCTCAGAAGACCAAGACGGACCATAGTAGCCAAATCAATCCAAATATCAGAAACCAAAAAGTGGATCAACAAAAACCATCCAAGTTCACTTTTCATGATTAGAGTACTCAATTGGAATATTAGGGGCATGAAGTCTCATGCCTCGACTGAGAGACTTAAATTCTTGATTGAAACTCATCGGATTTCTTTAGTCGCTATACAAGAAACTCTCATCAAAGAGACTAAAATAGATATGTACAAAAATATTCTTGGTATGCAAAATTGTTTTGCAAATTGCAGTAACAAGATTTAGATTTTTTGGAAGCAGGAACTTGATTGCACTATTCATTCTAGTGAAGATCAGATGACTACTTGTGGAATTCACACTAAGATCAAACCGTGTATATTTCAATAGCTTACGCCAAATCCAAAGCTGCTGGCAGAGAGGACCTATGGATGCATATGAGGGTCTTAGCTTCTACTATTAACTCCCCATGGGCGGTCACTGGTGACTTTAACAGTATTTTAAGTATGGAGGAAAAATTAGGGGGCAACCCTCATAAACTCAGCAAAAATATTCCTTTCATGGAGTGTTTGAATGATTATGATCTTACTGATATCGGCTATACTGGTAGCAACTATACATGGTGTAGTGAGAGGAAAGAGCAGGCTATAATCTGGAAAAGATTGGACAGGATGGTTTGCAACACCTCCTGGAGAGACTATTTCTCCCATAGTAGTGTTCAACATCTTCCCAGAGTTGGCTCGGATCACTGTCCATTGTTTATCACGTTTGGCAAAAATAGCTACACCTATATAAAATATTTTAGATTCTTAAATTTCTGGGTTGATTTTGAAGATTTTTAGGAGATTTTCAGGAACAATTGGAATAATCAATCAGAGGGGAATATCTTCTGGCAAGTCCATCAGAAAATGAAGAATACTAGTAAAGCTTTGAGCATTTGGTCAAAAAACAAAATAGGGAACATCTTTGAGAAATCTCAACAGCTTGAAGAAGAAACCTCACAAAGTGAACAGAAATATATGAATTCTCTCAATGAAACAGATAGAATGAACATGAATAGAATCAAAGCTGAATTGATCACTCAACATAAACATGTTGACACTTTCTGGAGACAAAAGGTAAATCTCAAATGGAATTTGGAGGGTGATGAAAACACAAAATAGTTTCACTCTATTGTCAAAGGTAGGAGAAAATTTCTCCAAATACATAGAATTAAGAATGATGAAACCTGGATAGAAGGTGACGGGGAGGTTGGTAAAGCAGTCGTAGAATTCTATCAACATCTTTTCTCGCAAGGTAACAACAAAGTGGATAATAGTATTTTAGATATTATACCTCAGTGCATTACTGATGAAGATAACCAAGCTCTACTTTTGGAGGCTACAACTCAGGAGATTAAGGATGCAGTTTTTGGGATTAATCCGAATAGTTCACCAGGTCCAGATGGTTTTAGTGGACTTTTCTTTCAAAAGGCTTGGGACATTGTTGGTCATGATATTATTCAACTAGTCAACACTGTACTAAATGGAGAAAAAATGCCCAAATACTTTACAAATACTTGCTTGGTACTGATTCCTAAAGTAGAGTCCCCTCAAACTTTCTCTGAATTTAGGCCAATAAGCTTAAGTAACGTTACCCAAAAGATAGTTTCTAAAGTTATGAATCAAAGACTCACACATATCCTTCCTAAGATCATCTCGCTCAATCAAAGTGGATTCATTAGAGGCAGAGCTATAGGAGAAAATGTTCTTCTAGCCCAAGAGATCATTCACGAGATCAGAAGCAAAAACAAGGGAGGTAATGTAGTATTCAAGATTGACATGAACAAGGCATATGACAGAATTTCTTGGCAATTCATCTGTACAGTGATGAAAAAGATGGGTTTTGATGATAGATGGATTTATAATGTGTGGAACCTCCTTTCAAATAACTGGTAAACTTTAGTCATCAATGGAAACAGACATGGATTTTTTCAATCTCAAAGAGGAGTTAAACAGGGAGACCCGGTTTCACCTTCTTTATTTATCATAGCTTCTGAAACGCTCTCCATAATGCTTAACAATCTATATGATAATCCTTCGTTCAATGGATTCACAATGGATGCCATTGGACCAAGGATTAATCATTTGTCTTACGCTGATGATTTAATTATCTTCTGTTCAGGTAAAACCAAGACTCTGGAGCTGATCACTGAATGTCTAAGGAAGTACAAACAAAGTTCTGGCCAACGAATAAACAAGGAGAAAAGTTGTTTCATAATGGATAAAGAGATATCGGCAAAAAGGATCAATATTGTGTCCAAGATCCTTCAAGTCAAGAAAGAAGAATTTCCTATTACATACCTCGGCTGTCCACTTTTTGTTGGAATGAAAAAAATAGAATACTTTGCAAATATGGTCACAAAGATTCTCAAAAAGATAAGAACATAGCAATGCAACAAGCTATCTGTGGGAGGTAAGATCACCCTGATTAAACACGTATTGAATACTATGCCTGAATACTTGCTTTCTATCTGTCAGCCCCAAAGACCATTATCTATCAAATGGAGAAGGTTTTTGCCAACTTTTTATGGGGAAGCAAGGAGGGTAAGAATAAATATCACTGGGCTGCTTGGGATAAATTATACTATCCAAAAAATGAAGGTGGAATAGGCATCAGATCTACAATGGACGTCTCTGAAAGCTCAGGTGCTAAGATATGGTGGAAATTCAGGACAAAAGATACTTTATGGACCAGGTTTATGAAAGCTAAGTATTCCAAAAGGATCCATCCAATAGCTAGGAAAGTGAGCTATAAATACACTCACAACTGGAGAAGAATGATGAAAATCAAAGAAAAAATAGATCATCTGATTCAATGGAGGGTGAATAAAGGCAACTCCAGCTTCTGGTGGGACAACTGGACAGGTATTGGTAGACTCTCTCAATTTGTTGATGCTTCAACCTCCATAAAGATTAAAGTATTTGACTTTACTCAAATGGAGAATGGAACATCAACAAATTAAATCAATCCCTTCTCCTCAATTTAGTAGTACTAATCCAAGGTCTTAATATTAAATTTTCTAATCTTGATGATATTCCCTTCTGGAAACCTAACACAGATGGAAAATTTAGTAGTAAATCGGCTTGGGAGCTATTAAGAAAAAGAGGTAGTAACTCTATTATTAATAAAATGATTTGGCATAATAAGAAGCCTCTTAAAATTAGTTTTTTTCTTTGGAAAGTTAAAACTAGTTTTTTTCTTTGGAAAGTTCTTCATAACAGGGTGGCTGTGGATCTAAACCTTACTAGATTCAAAGTTCACCTTCCTTCTAGATGTTCTTGTTGCAGGAGATTTGATCAGGAAAGTGTTAAACAGCTCTTTTACTCTGGACAACTAGCACAACAGATTTGGAAGCATTACAACAGCTTGTTTGGAGTTTCTCAAAATCACAATTGTTTAAGGCTATTGCTGATGAGCTGGTGGCTTACCAAAATAAAAAATCCAATTCAAGAACTCATTCTTCAGATTACTCCAAGTATTATAATATGGCAGATTTGGAAGGCCAGATGCAAACACCGATTTGAAGAATTCAAAATGAATACGAGGAGCATAATTGCTCAAATCAATATGCAGGTTGTACTGATAGCTCATAAACATTTCACGATTATTAGCCCTTTCATGCATTGGGAGCAGTTCTATAATATTTCTGAAAAGGCGAAAGAAAAGATTATCTCAATTCCTGTCACATGGTCAAAACCAAAGCATGGTTTTTACAAACTTAATACAGATGGATGCACAAAAGGAAATCCAGGGCTAAGCGGAGGAGGAGGCATACTTAGAGATGAGAATGGGCACATGAAAGTCGCATATGGTGAAGCTTATGGCATCAGTACCAAGAATATGGCAGAAGCACGTGCTCTAGAAACTGATCTTCGATGGTGTATCAACAATGGCATCAAGAATCTGGAAGTTGAAATTGATTCCAAACTTTTGGTAGACTGGATACTTAACAATATTGATACACCATGGAGCCTATTGAACAAGATTAATGGCATAAAAGAGATGTTTCAACAGTTGGACAATTGGAGTGTTAAACATTGCTTTAGGGAAGGGAATAAGGTCGCCGACTGTCTTGCCAATTGGGGACTTCAGCGCACCAACACCAGTTGGATCTCACATCACCAACTGCTACCAAGGGAAGCTAGAGGAGAAGTGAATATGAGCAGGATGGGTGTACCATCAATTAGAATGAACAACAGGAAAAATTCCTTCTCCATAGACATAGACTTGGATAGATTCTACTCTTTTGATGTTCCTTGAAGTAATTCTGGAGCTGATTTGAAATCCTACTTTCTCATAGAGTGGTGATGTCCCATTCTGAGTAGGTTCAGGAGGTTCCTCTCCTTTTGTACAGTTGGTTTTAATTAATAAATAAAAATTTGATTCAAAAAAAAAAAAAACTCCCCCAAAAAAAAAAGCCAAAATCACCGAAAATTTATTCTACTTTCAACAAAATAAATGAGATATTACATAAGTATCACCCTAAACTTGACACCAAATTGTAACTTTGATCTTAAACTTTGACAGTGCACAAATATGACTTTTAACTATTCAAAACTGCACAAATATGACTTCCGATCCTACATGGCAAAACGCGTGTTCAACACGCAAAACTGGGCATGTCCAGCTTAAAATCTAAGGGCATAATACATAAATATGACCCTAAACTTGACACCAATTATAACTTTGACCTTAAACTTTGACAGTGCACAAATATGACCTCCCTCCAAGTTAGCCCTTTTAACAACGTGGCACAGTGTGATTGGATTACCTTTCCACATAGACGCTAGTGAAACTCCCGCATGGGGTTGCAAAATCGGAGGTCATATTTGTTCAGGTTTTGAATAGTGAAAGGTCCTATTTGTGCACTATCAAAGTTTAAGGTCAAAGTTATAATTTGGTGTCAAGTTTAGGGTCATATTTATGTATTATCTCAAAATAAATCAATTTTTTCTTAAATTATTATATTTTGTAATTAAAAACTAGATTTTCTAAATAAGAAAAAGGAAAAATTACAGAAACTAGCATCGTTAAGACTATAATTACAATAAATAGCAACACTTTTTCAAAATTACAACTTATAGCAAAAGTAGCAATATTTTACCCACTTCATAATAATAGAAGAATATGTATTTTTCAGTTGTGCGTATGTATTTATGAGTAATACATATATATTTGTATATGTATTTATATAGCAACATTTTACTTAAATACAAATACAATTTGCTATTTTTCGTAATTATGAAACTGTTGCTATAAAAGTTATAATTAAGGCTACAGAGTTGCTATTTCTGAAATTTTCCCGAAAAATATATGCATGTATTGTAATTTAAGGTCTTAAATTGTGTAGATATGTAATTTTCCCAATTAAAAACGTGATACATGTTGGGAGCACAAGCTTAGACTAAAATGGTCTCAAAATTTCAAGATTCGTTATTACTTTCAATAATCCTAAGCAATCAAGTTGAAATTTATTCTATGTATGTGCACATATTTTTTGGGTATATATGGTAAATTTAGCTAGAAGATAGAGAATGAAGAAATTTAAACGTTAAAGCTATATATCCAAGTTAGTTGTTTTGAAATATAGAAGTCGAAAGAAATTCATGTGCGAGAAGAGTCAAATATACTTGTATATGGTTTTTATTTTAGTGAAAATATTTCAAATCATCTTTTCATTTTCGTTCTCGCAAAGTTCATGGATGTATTTAATCCTTTCCCTGAATACATCAATTTCTAAAGGAGGGTATATGAGCTCTCAATCAAGTATTCAGGGGTACATGTTCCGTAATTATAATGTTATAATATCACTAGAAAATCGCTAATATATACTAGACGAGTATGATCTATTTTATTTTTCGTCCAAGGATCTAAGAAGGGTTAAGAGAGTAATTTACCAATTAATTCAAACCAATTCGAAATAGGATTGGTAGAATATAAATAGAGTAACTTACATAAATCCCTGATAGTTTCAACAATATTACATAAAATCCCATTTATTTTGCTAATTACATGTTATCCTGAAATTTTAAATAGGTGATACATATGGTAAGCAGTGATACATATGTATTAGTGATACATATGTAACTAATTAGGTAATTATTTTTGGAAGGAACAGATTTTTCTGAATCTAGTAACGTAAATTTCGCCTAAACAGTTTCAAGCATTAAAAACGTTATTCCGTTTGTGTAGAGTTCAACATTGAACAAACCACATTAGCAGGTCAAAGTTTTACACTTTTTGAAACAAACAAATTGATATTCAATTTTTTTCTGAATTACTTCAATGGATGTCGTCACTGTGTTGTTGCGTCATTCTGGGGAATGAGTTTCTGAAATAAGGTACGATAACTATCGGGTAGACGGTATTGTAATTCATGAAAATGTCGTACTGCAATTTAATGGATGCCATATCAACTCAATTGAAAAAATTCATGCCAAATACGTTGTTCAAGGCAATTCATCAGCGTTGGAGATTCATAATGATATGGCTGTGAAACTTTTTATTGAGATTTTGAAAGCTGAATCTATATTCGGGAAGTATCCACTGTGTATTACAACGAGTGATTTTGTAATTGACAGTGATGTTGCTGATGCGGATGATTTGATGATTGAGTGTTATGATTATGTTGAGCCGTTTGCACTTGAAGTTGCTGAAGTTGATAGCGTTGAATCACTGGAAATTGGTAATGTGGGTGGTGTAGAACTGATAAGTGATTGCTATAATAGTGTTGTAAAAGTGAACCAAAAGTATACAAACAAAGCTACACTTGTCTCGGTAATGCGTAACTATGCAATCAAGCACAGGTTCAATTTCAGAGATGAGAGATCTGACAAGCAGAGGTTCGTTTTTGAGTTTTAAGAACAATAATTGATTTATTTCGCAATTTGATATATCTGAAAGATGAAGTGATACATTTGTAAGTTACTCTATGTCACTGGTGTTGCAAATAACAGGTGATTCATATTTATATTTATCATCAATAAGTTTATATATATGGTGATTCATATTGGTGATAACTGTAACTGATTATTAATCATGTAAATGGAGATTCATATAAATGGAGATTCATATTGATGATTCATATAAAACAATTGGAAATACAGGCTATTCATTTGACTGGTGATTCATATACCTGCTGATCACATAACTGATTTGTATTGTTGTTGATTACTATAATGGGTGATTTGTATATCTGGTTTACAAATAAGAAGTGATTCGTTTAGTTGCTAATTCATGTAAGTCTTGAGACATAAAAATAAGTGATACATATGATTGGTGATTCATATAAGTGTTGATACATATATAGGGTATTTCATATAGTTGCTGATTCATGTAAGTCTTGAGACATAAAATAAGTGATACATATGACTGGTGATTCATATAAGTTTGGAACATATATAGGGTGTTTCATATAGTTGCTGATTCATGTAAGTCTTGATACATAAAATAAGTGATACATATGTTTGGTGATTCAAATAAGTGTAGATACATATGTATAGTGATTCATATAGTTGCTGATTCATATAATTGTTGAGCCATATAATAAGTGATACATATGACTGTTGATTCTTATAAGTGTTGATTCAAAAAATATAAGTGTTGATTTATAAAGATGGTGATTCATATATTTACTGATTCATATAAGTGTTGTCATATAATAATTGATACATATGACTGGTGATTCATAAAATATAAGTGTTGATTCATAAAGATGATGATTCATATAATTGTTAAGTCCTTTAATAAGTGATACATATGAATGCTGATTCATATAAGTGTTGATTGGCTCATTTTTTTTTTGAAGTATTGTTTCATATGTTATATAGTGATTCATAGTAGCGATATATTTTTTTTGGACGTATCTTTCAGTTATGTGTTGCTGTGCAAATCGCCAGAATGTAGTTGGGTATTCAAGGCGTCCTGTAAGTATGGTACATATACATTTATTGTATGTACCTTCAACGATGAACACACTTGCTCAATAATGGACAAAGTGTTTGAGCAGCAGCATGCAACCATTGCCTTTGTAGCTGGATTAACAGCTCCCAAGTTGGTGAACTACAAAAGAATAATCATCCCAAGCGACATAATTGAAGATATAAAAATGGAACTTGGTTTGGACATAGATTACATAAAGGCGTGGAGGGATAAAGAACGTGCTTTAAAGATATTCAGAGGGCGACCAGCTGATGGATATAAGAAATTGCCTGCCTACATATACATGTTGAATTTGATTTATCCCAATTCACATATAATGATGCATAAGTCTCCAGATAATCAGTTCATGTATCTATTCGTAGCACTACAACATTTTATTAGAAGATTTGGTTATTGTAGGACTGTTGTGGTAGTAGACGGTAATCACATGAGAGGACTATATCAGGAAATATTCGTTTTAGCTAGCACACTTGATGGAGCAGGTATTGCACGTACTGATTTATTTTTTCTTACAAATTATGGTAATTGTTAAATAACTTAGACATAATCATTCTTTGATATTATGTATCAGGACATATATTGCCACTCGCGTATGGGGTTGTAGATTTTGAGAATGATTCATCCTGGACTTGGTTTTTCTAGCAATTCAAGTGTTATTTCGGTGAGCAGGATAATATGTATGTTGTCTCTGATAGACATGAAAGCATAATCAAGGCGGTTAGTGTGGTCTATCCATGTATACCACATTTTTCTTGCATTTGGCATCTTTGAAATAATGTATACACAAACTATAGAAAGAGCAAGGACAAGCTGACAGGAGAGTTTTTTGCCATCGCTAAAGCGTACAAGTTGGATGATTTGATGATCTTATGTGTAAAGTGGGAAAGATTGACAATAGAGTTAAGGTATTTTTGGAAAATGTTGGATTTGAAAAGTGATCACGAGTTCATGCTCCAATAAATAGGGGGAGGATGATGACTTCCAACATTACAGAATGTATCAACTCTCGTCTTGTTGAGGCTCGTGAACTGCCAATTTTAGAATTTCTTGAACAAGTCAGAATTTTATTTGGTGTGTGGAACCAAAAAAATAGAGATCGATCTAGCTTTCTTTCTAAAAAATTATTGGGAGGTCGGTTTCAACAAATTCTTCAATTGAATGAGTCAAAGTCATCACGTATGACGGTACGTTAAAACAATAATTAGTATACTTTAACTAAGTTATATTGCAGGTTTTTTTTACACATTCTGATAACAGATGTATCAAAGTGATACATCTGGGAGTTATATGTATCATTTTGATACAACAACAACAACAACAACAAACCCAGTGTATTCCCACCTAGTGGGGTCTGGGGGGGGGGGTAAGATGTACGCAGTCCATACCTCTATTCAATTAATCTGGGTCTTTTATGATTTATATATTAATTGACTTACATAAAACGTTATGGAATAATATTTTCAGATTAGGGAATCAAGTAACTACATGTACGGTGTGTATGAAGAAGGAAGAAAATACATTGTTCGGTTGGACAAATAGAACTTGCAACTGTGGTAGATTTCAGCTTGATGAGATACCATGCGCGCAAGCCATTGCTGTTTTGAAAAGCAAACATGTAAAGGAAATGAAGCCATACTGCTCAGATTACTACAAGGAGGAGGCATTGATGAAGACTTATGAAATGACTCTTTGTCCAATGCCCGATAAACGAGACTGGAAAGTAACACCGGAGGTTTTAGAAGATGTGGTTTTGCCTTCAAAATATAAACGCCCACCCAGAAGACCCAAGAAAGGTAGAAAAAAGAAAAGTAGTGAAAATTTTTCATCAACATCAAATCATTGTGGCAAGTGTGGGTACGAAGGATACAATAGACGTACTTGCAACTACTTCCCAAAAGAGATGTGATATTTTCATCTTTAAGTTTAATCAGACATGTTTACTTATTTCAAAGATTTGGATTCATTTATTTGAGTTAATTACTCAAAAAATCATAGCTTTATATTTTCTGTTAACAATTGGTAAAGATATGTGTTTTTAAGATTATCGTTTATGATTCATTAGTACTACTATCTTATGCAGATATATTAGTGTTAATGAGGAATGCTAGAGATACATTTCCTAAATGAAGTTATAAAGTGATACATACTACTATTTAATCGCAACAGGTTAATTGTTGTTACATTTTAATCTTATTGTTTTCAATTGATACATATTAAAAAACTTAACAGTGGTAGGTGACACAAAACTCATATTTAAGATCCCTTAATGTTTTGAAAAGTTACATAAAATTTCCTTTTTCATTCTAACTAGTGATGCATATGTATATGTATCACTAGTATATTCATATGTATATACTAGTGATACATATGCATATGTATCACTTATTATATGGCTTAACAATTATATGAATCAACAACTATATGAATCACTATACATATGTATCTACACTTATATGATTCACGAGTCATTATGAAGTACTAATATCATATCCAATTCTAAGATAAAATGTCATGCCATTTTATACAAAAAAACACGGTGTCTAATTACACTTATATGAACCACCAGTCATATATATCAATCATTATATGACTCAACACTTATATGAATCAGTAAATATATGAATCACCATCTTTATGAATCAACACTTATATGAATCACCAGTCATATGTATCACTTATTATATGGCTCAACAATTATATGAATCAGCAACTATATGAATCACTATACATATGTATGTACACTTATATGAATCACAAGTCATTAAGTACTAATATCATAACCGATTCTAAGATGAAATGTCATCACATTTTATACAAAAACACACGGTGTCTAATATATCCAGAAATTTCCAAACATAAAAAAAAATTGAAAAATCAGAATTCCACAAACATAAGAAACCACTATCCTTTTGTCACACAATAAATGCTAGAGAACTACGGTTCAACATCAATCATCTCAGTATCCTCACATGGAATGAAGGTACGTTTAGGCCTAGGTGGATCTTGGTTGTCACTAACATATCCAGTGCATGCTTTGTTCACACCATAGTCCCATAACAAGGATGCGTATCTTGTACGATGCTTTTTCGGATCAAACTTTGAAGATGGTATTTGATGCTGGGCACTTAAAAATTCTGCATACGCTGCAACAAACAAGCCGCAATCCCTGAAAAAATAGAAATGTAGGTATTTTATGTGTTGGCGTGAGCTCTTAGTTAAAATAATATATTCAAAAGACTTAATGATACTTACAACGAGCCGCTTGATTGTTGCACAATTCCATCAACAATGTGAACAACGAATGCATGCTGGTCAGTCTTTTCCTTGTATGCGTCTAGAAGCGACCAGTCTGTGCGATCTTTTTTCTCAAAAAAACCAGATATTGTTAAATAAGTTGACAACATTTCAGCAAGATCCTTTATCTCCTCCGCATGACCTCTATAACCTTTCATCGAGTCGTAAACACGAATGCATCTTTCCTTGAGTACTATGACTGGTAACACCCAGTGAAACGACCCTTTACAATTTATTGGCACATACACCTCGTCAATGAAATGCCATGAAATAGCAGCTGGAATGCATAGTCCTTGCATAATCTCACAAATTGATCTCTCCACTGAAGTCACTTTCATTGAGCGAACGTGTTCGTCATGCAAGCTAAGATCAATATCAGAATGGCTTCGGTGATAGTAAGTGTATGTATGATGAATGTAGTTCATGAACACACAATTAACAGTGGTATATCTATATGCACTAGTTGTATCCAGTTTTGCTTTCTTTCTAATATAATAGATACCACATCGATATGCTGTAATAAAAAACGTGTAAGAACAGGTGATTCATATAAGGCATGCACAAGACTTGGAATATTAATTACTATAAAGAAAGATATAGTAATTAAATCTTGGTCATAATAAAATGCAGTAGAATGTACTTCAAAATGTTTTAAGCATTGGAAATAAAGATCAAACCTTGCGCGAGAATAACCAAAACAATCGTCACGCCCAAAAGGAATAAAGAATGACAATGTCAATTGATAAAACCTATACTTAAACCAGACTAGTCGGGGTTCGATAGTACAAATCATCAACATTCATATACTTGAATCATCAGCAAATAACTCAATAATCAATTGTTCAAATGATCACACTAACCTATGCTTCCTTATTAAATTTTTAAATTAAATTAAAGGTAGACATCATATGTATCATATTGATACATATGAAAATCATATGTATCACTTTGATAGATCTGCTACCAGAAAACCCTGTATTCTTTCTGCAAACATTATATTTTTTGGGTCATATTGTAAAATCAGTTTGAACTTTATTGATAAAAATTAATAAAAAGGCTGATTGCTATATATCTTTCTTTGAGACATACCTCATCATTCCAACAATTACTTGAGTGCACCATGTAATAAAGTCAACTTTTTTTCATCGACTGTGCTACTACAAAATCTAGACTTGATTTCAGATCAGCGAATTTGGCAGTGTAGTACTCATCCTTTCCTTTCCTGAAATTAAATTTAAATTCCTATAAGTATTCAAAGCAGTAAATATATATGATATTATGAAAGGTAATTCATCAAACTTACTTAGTAGAATGTGGATTGTATAGTTCAAATGACATCCAAACAGTGAATTTAGAGAAGAGATCTTCAACATATGGTCCATTAATGTCGTGACCTTCAAACGGATATTTCAATTTTTTATTCGACTGGATGACTTCTTTTTCTTTTGACCCAAAATCAAACACGCTGACAAATGGTGACTGACATACTTTTAAAGGCTGTCTATTTCTCCTGGAAGGATTCTTCCTGACATATGTCAGATTAGTCTTGCACATGGGGACCTGAGAAATAGCTGTAATATCGTTGTCGCTAATATAACATTGACTATCAGTGTTGCCCTGCCAATCGAATGGGTCAATATTTGCAGCAACAGTGATTCCTGTTAGATAGGCAGCACACGATGGTGGTATGTACTAGATAATAGCTTTAGACAAATCTTCATTTGTATTATGAAGGGCTTCTTCAGATTCCTGTGTGACGTATGTAAAAAGAGAACTTAGTGTTATAATGAAATTTGGAATTGAAGTTCCTAAATTATGTGTATGTATCATAATGATAAATATGGATCATTATTTATCACTTTGATTTATGTGAAAAAGTTATATAACAGATAACCAACTTTAGGTAATTGAAACACTAATCATGTATAAAAAACGTTGTGTCATAGCAAATCTTAAAATAAGGTTGTGACCATTATAATGAACTACTTCAAATTTCAAAATAAAAATCGTTATATGTAAATCGATATTACCGTTACACGTTCTTTATTTATAGCTTCATTTACTTCAGCATCTGTACTATGCCTGCCATCTTCTTTCAACTTGTCTGTGTACAAACTCTCAGCTTCCTGTTTGATTTAGTTCAAATTTAATTTTGTATTGTGATACAAAATTTGATATGAATTGAATTAAATAATTATGTTTATGAAAAATGTATCAAAGTGATACATTTTGAAAAATTCATAAAAAAATATTCAAAAAAATAATATTATCATATGATTCATATTAACCATTGGAGAAAATGATTTAATTCATATTAGTAATTACACTAAACATGTTGATATGAATAAACTGAACACATATGTTGAATCAATTACTGGAAGTTTCTTTAAATTGTTTATACGTATCAAACTGATACATATAATGCCCGATGTATCAAAGTGATACATATGATGCCAGATGTATCGAAGTGATACATATGATGCCAGATGTATCGAAGTGATACATATGATGCCAGATGTATCATAGTGATACATATGATGTCAGATGTATCATAGTGATACACATAAATAACTTAATAAATACATACATACCATTATATTAACAGTTACATCAATTCAAAAAAATAACATCTAAACTATTAGAGGGTAATATTTTGAGCAAGTTGACCAAACGATAATATAATTAAGTCGAGTTAGTTACCTTCAGGGATTCCTTTGATGCTCCTTCATTACCACCTAATCTCGATGATTGACCAGCAGCATTTACAATATTATAATTTTTAGCATCCGTGGTGTGCTCATTAACAGATTGAGGAGGATCCTCTTCTATATTCAGGTAGCCTTTTTCACTTTCATGCACTGGATATTGAGCAACCTGCAAGATAAGAAATTAGACTAATACAGTAACATAGTGATATTAATTATAAACTATGATTACCTTGCCAAATGAAGCAAAACCTATGATAACATTTTGGATTTCATGTCAATCTATGTTGTGAATAACATTTTGGATTTCAGGAAAATCTATAATATGTTTTAACATTAACAGAAGCAAAACAACAAAATTTTATACTTACATAAGTACTAACATAAGACTTGATCTCGTCCAAATCAGACTTGGATAGTGATATCTTTTCCTCTGAAGCAGCAGATGCTTTATCGGCATCCCTCATCTTAACATTAGGCACATCTTTATTTTTAACCAAGGAAACTCGATCAATTGAAGGATATGCCAAATTTTTATCTTTAGACAACTTGTCTGACTATTTTTTGGACTTTGCTACTCGTGAGCTAACCTTTTCTGACTCCTCAACTATTTTTTGTTTCTTCGCAGGAGGATGTGAAGATTGACTAGCATCAAGCCTCATCTTTTTGAGAAGGTCCGCACTAGGAGGTGTACTAAAATCATCAAATTCATCTACTGCCTGTGCTATATTTGCATCATCATCCGTTGAACCAAACATCAACGGATTGGGCAAATCAAGATGGTTCAATTCCTGTGGTGACGGGGTTATATTTCTGTATACAAGATGCAAAAAAAAGTAACACAAAAGATCAATAATTAAAAGTACCTTAAAAATTAAAAATAGACATATAAAAGTATCACGGTGAAATAAACGCTACCTTACTAAACATATCATCCATAAGATCCTCATATCTAGGCTTGGGTTTAACCACTTTCCAATTGACCATCCTTGAAATTAAATTATCAACACGAACAATAAGTGATTCATCAACTTTGGCACAACATTCATACCACCAAATCTGAAGTGCATATGGTAGGCCACTCAGACGGTAAAACTTTTGGACATCATTCACCGACTGGCTAATAGATGCCATCAATTTCTGAAAAGCTACTTTTCCCCATGGAAAACGACTATAAATACCATCATCCACCATGTGGAAATATCGGGCAGGGATATTAGTTTTATCTAATTGGGAGAACACAAATGTGTGTATAAAGTACAATATCCCAATTTTGACCGCATCTTTCATATTTTTTCCCCAGTTTTTAGTCAAAAAAAGATCGACCAAGTCACCCTTTTTCACATATGATGACAAATTTGGGAAATATTTTTTCTGTAGTCGACATGGTGGAAGGTCTGAATAATTAAAATCATCAACGCTGCCTACACATTTCAAGCCGGTAACGATAGCAAACTCATACAGTGAAAATCGAAGAATTGTATTGTTGACCAACACCCTTAGTTGATCTTGACATTAATGTTGGACTTCTAAGGTCATCAAGCACCTTGCTATCGAACCTTGAAAGTTACAATTAGGCAGATCCAGAAATGACCCAAAACAAGTGCTTCTGAATATTCTAATTCCTTCATCATCCAGAATTTCGTTAAGCTTATCTACTACATTGATATTATGTGCACTATCAATCCGTACATTGTGGGAAGGTCGTTTTTTCACAAGCAAACTAACATTCTGTCAACAACACAAATCACCAGATGATTCATAAGTCAAATGAATCAGATATTTATAAATTACAAAAACAAAAAAATGAGTACATAAAGTGCTATCACATATGTATAAACAAAAAAAGTTATCCATAAAGAATAGAAATAACAAGCATATGAATCGCCAAGTAACCATTCAATATGTTAATCTGCAATTAAATGAATCACCCATATGAATCACCTGTTAAAAGAACCATTTATATGAATCACCACCTATGTATCACCAAGTAAAATATCATTTTAGTGTCACACATATGAATCACCCGTATGAATCACCTAAAGAAATATGAATCACAAAATAACCAGTTACTCTGTTAGTATGCAGTTATATGAATCACCCTAAGAATCATCACTTAAAAGATTCAACAAAATATGTATGACCAATTTAAATATGATTTTATTATTTCACAGATATGAATCAGCCATATAGATCACCAAAAAAAATATGAATCACCTAGTAACCAGTTAATCTGCAATTATATGAATCACCCATATGAATCACCATGTAAAAGAACCAGTAATATGAATCACCATTTATGAATTAGTTACGAAAATAAATCCTGCTCCGATGGAAATTTGCGGATTTGTTCAATTTCATCCAGATCTTCCATTTGCATGTGGGCAACTTTATTTTTTTTTAGCAAAAGCTTCTCTTAAATTCTTCAATTTTTCAGGATCGTTACGCTGTTTTGATCGATTCTCACTAAAACCTATTTTGGTGTAATTAAACTTGCCCGGAGTAAAACCCACTACCTGATTACCATCATGAACAACTTTTTGTGTTTCAATTTGTAAAATCCCCAAGCTGAATGAGGGTGAATCTTCATTAGCTATTGAAGATAAACAAATTTGTACAAACGGATTTTAAAGCATAAACCAAAAGCTAAACTCTTTGAAAAAGTTGTCAATTTTTGAAATTAAATTGAGAGTATTGAAGTTAAAGTGTGATTTAAAAGCATAAACAAACAACTAACCTCTTTGAACGGTTGAAATCAGTTGAGGTATTGAAGAATTAAGTTGACTCAAAATCTACTAGAGTGGGAGAAATTTAAGGGGAGTAATTTGTGGTAAAAAACATATAAGCATTAAAAGAAAGAGAGAGATGGAGTGAAAAGAGGAGCTAAAATAGGTGTGCAGGTTATGACATATGTATCATGAGTAAATAAGAAAATAGGGATTTTATGTAATTTTTAAAATATTAAGGGATATTATGTAATTTGTTGTCTTAAATATGAGATTTATGTAACTTTTCCATATAAATATAGGTTTTCTTCCCAATAAAATCATACCAACCGAACCCGTTTTGCAGCCTCCGACGCCTGACCATGACGAGAGCCACAACTGCCATATTGCCCGAATGTCTCATTCAAAAAATACTTTGTTTTCTTAGTTACCAAGAAGCAATAAAGATGAGGATCCTCTCTAAAACATGGCTGCAAGCCTGGTCGACTCTACCCAACTTGGAACTCAAAGTTGATTATCCAGACAATATGAAAAAAGTGGTGGACAATGTCACGGAGAGATATAGGAAGGAGAAAATCCCTATAGAAAACTTGAATTATCACAATACCATAATGATTCTCATGAATTTTTCCCTCTGATTGATAAGTGGCTTGACATTGCACTTCAGAATGGTGTGAAATATCTCATCTTTAGAGTTTCTAAATTTTCGTTGCCTATTTTCACAATCTTGGCAGCAAAATCTTTAAGAGAATTGGTTGTGTGGGGTTGTACTCTTATGCCTGTTTCGTTATCTAGTTGTGTTGTAATGAATTGCAATTCTTTGAGAAAACTTTCTCTATCTTTTGTAACATTAGACGAAAGCATACTTCAGACTCTACTTAATAGTTGTCCCTTGATTGTCTCTTTCATCCTAAAGTTCTGTTCGGGGTTGGAAAAGATTGAGCTGCGGAATCTTCAAAAGATCAAGTCAGTTTTCATTAGGATATGTAAGAACCAGCGTGTTAAAATTGAAGCACCAACTCTTGAAGTGTCTTATTTTGGTTTATTGAAAGGATTGGATGTTACTGAATGTCAGAATCTAAAATCCTTAGATCTTAACAAATGTTACTATATCTAATGGATTCCTACAGAAATTTATTTCTAGATCTCAATTCCTCGAGAGTTTGATATTAGATGATCTTTCTGATGTGTGGGAAAGGTTCAACACTTGCAAGAGTCAATCCTTGAAGATCCGGAATTGTGATGGCATAAAGGAGATTGATGCTACAAATTTGATATCAATTGAGTATCAAGGAAAACAAACTCCTGAACTTAAAATTGCTAGAGAGTCATGCCATCAGAAGCACTCAAAAATCGTTCTTAGTTGCTTCCGTTTAGATGCTGCATTGTTTGGTAAGTTGCGGAAGTTCCTATCAAATTCAGCCTCTTGGTCTCAAGTTTCCCTTTATTTGCATGATTGCACCAAGATCAACATGAATGATTTGCTACTGCACGACAGAGTTTCTATCCCCCAAGTGGACGTTTTAGACTTAAAAATAGAGTCATATCAGGAGTGCCCAGCTTTCGTGGATGTTTTGCTATTGAGTTGTCATCCTAGGAGAGTCAACCTATCATCATATGTCAAAATCAATAAATGTTTCATTGATCGTGTAATGTATTCGAGTCATTCTACTTCTCATGGAAGGGAGTCTTGGCATAGTCAATTAATAGGAATAAAAGCTTTTGATGTGAACAATCAGCCGTTGCAACTCAGAAGTGAGGAGTGGGATACAGGCGCCCTTAGGGAGAGGAAGAAACTTTATTTTTTATTAGATTGGTGATGTAGTTAATTTATCACATTTCAAATTGAATGCACTTATTCATTTCTAAACTTTATCAATCTGTTTTTCTGTATGAATTCCTCTTTTCATAGCTATCTTCAAATTCACAGCAACTTACTAATGACTATGCACTCAAGTTGCATATTTTTTTTTTTTAAATCCTGTTCAATGACAGATTTCTTTTCCTGCATGATTTTGCCATGACGTAGGGGTCAAATTCAAATTATGTCATCTCATTGCCAAGAGCAAACATGTATCAAACAAATAAGTACAAGTTTTGAGTTCTAATCTTGTCAAATAACCTAGATCAATTACTCATTAATTCGATCACTTTTGTACAAAATTCTCGACATATATATACACAACACCTAATTGTTACAACAACAACATACCTAGTATATTTTCACAAAGTGGGGTCTGGTATCACTCCTAGCGGAAGATTTTTTATTCTGAATTTCTCACAATTCTGTTATGTTATCAGAATCAACCTTCCACTATAGTAAGATTCTTTCCTCTTGCGGTAGTCCGTTAATTGAACTATTATGTCATTGATATTAATGATTTAGTAATCAGATTTAGCAATGTTTCAAACCTTGAAGCAGTTGACTCTTTATGCCTCAACGTTTATTATCTCTATCGTGAGTTCTTAAATTTTCGTTGCCTATTCACACAATCTTGGCAGCAAAATCTTTAAGAGAGTTGGTTCTGGAATGTTGTAATCTTATGCCTGTTTCGTTAATTAGTGGTGTTGTGAATTGCAATTCTTTAAAAAAGCTATCTCTATTTAATATGACATTAGACGAAAACATGCTCCAGATTCTACTTAATAGTTGTCCCTTGATTGTCTCTTTCATCCTAAAGAAAGATTATCTTGCTTGGTCAGAGATTACCTCGACTGCCTTTCTTCAACTTAAGCTTGCCTTGAGCTCTGTCCCCCTTTTAGCACTCCTGTATTTGTCGAAGATATTCTCGGGTTTGAGACTGATGCTTCTGAGACTGGGATGGGCGTTGTCCCTTCCCAAGTGGTTCATTTCTTTAGAGTTGTCATCCTAGGAGAGTTATCCTTGGATCAATCAACGATTGCATGTTTCATGGATCGTTTAATGTGTATGAAGAGTTTGAGCCATTCTATTTAGATCAAATGGGCTTTGATCATTCCCTGGTTTTTGCGTATTGATCTTTGAATGTGAAACACCAATTCCTAGCAATGAGCCAACGGTAAACAAAGTGAAAAGACTGAAAGTCAGAGAAGTCAAATGTATATCAGGACTGCCCTGGATAGGATTAAAAAAATAACTTTTTAGCTTAAGTGATTAAAAACTTAAAATAAGTGTTTATAAATTAAGCAGATAAGTGTTTGGATAGAGGTGTTAAAACTGAATAAAAAAAAAACTATTGATGTGTTTGGTAAAAAGTGAATTAATTGAAAAAAGAATTTAGTTGTCTTTAATTTTGATAAAAAAAAAAGCCCATTGATGCGTTTGGTAAAAAAGTGAATTAATTGAAAAAAGTATTTAGTTATCATTAATTTTGATAACTTCTAATAAGAAAAGATTTTACCATAAATATATTTAATTAATTTTCATCTCTTACTCTTAAATATTAGGAAAAAAAAGTGAAAAATACAATTTTGTTTAAAGCAAATAGTTTTAATGAAGGCTAAAAGTTCAATCAATATTTTTAATATCATTTACACTTTTACTATAGTATAAATATAGATATATATTTAATGTATGGAAAAGTTGAGGGTTCACAGGTAAGTAAAAGAAAAGGAGGATAAATCGGATTCCTGTGGATAAATTATGCAAACAGTAAACCATTAGAAATAGGATTCCCAGAAAAGGTGTTTCTTTAACTGCCGTATTTGCAAAAATAAGATCAATAAATTTCTATTAAAATTAGGGTTCTGAATTCTGATCCTTCAAAAATCATGGCTGACATATTGCCGGAAGGTCTTATTCAAAGAATACTTTGTTTTATTAGTTATAAAGAAGCAGTCAAGATGAGTATTCTCTCTAAGACATGGTTGCAAGCCTCGTTCACTCTTCCCAACTTGAAATTCACTGTTGATCATAGCAATGGCAATATGAAAATAGTAGCGGACAATATCATGGATAGATATAGAAAGGGGAAAATCGCCATAGAAAAGTTTGAATAAGGGACAACGCCATCGAGAGATAACTATGTCAGTTCTAGAGTTCTCTCTCATATTGATAAGTGGCTTGACATTGCTATTCAAAATGGTGTAAAAGATCTTGTCCTTACACCTGGATCACACCAGTTGCCTATTTTCACAATCTTGGCAGCAAAATCTTTAAGAGAATTGTTTCTGGAATATTGTAATCTTATGCCTGTTTCGTTATCTAGTGGTGTTGTGAATTGCAATTCTTTGAGGAAGCTTTCTCTACTTAATGTAAAATTAGATGAGAACAAGCTCAAGACTCTACTTAACAGTTGTCCCGTAATTGTCTCTCTGATCCTAAGGTACTGTTTGGGGTTGGAAAAGATTGAGCTGCTGAAAGATCAAGTCAGTTTCCATTCAGAAATGTAAGAACCAGCGTGTTAAAATTGAAGCATCAACTCTTGAACACTTTTCTTATTCTGGTTTTTTTTTGAAAGGATTGGATGTTTTTGAATGTCAGAATCTGAAATCTTTAGAACTACCAGGTGTGTATATATCTGATGGATTTTTGCAGAACCTTATTTCTAAAACTCAATTCCTCGAGAGTTTGATGTTCGGTGGTGTTTTATGTAGGTCAGAAAGGTTCAGCACTTTGAAGAGTCGATCCTTGAAGATCTTGAAGCTTCGGGCATTTTTTGGCATAATGGAGATTGATGCTCCAAATTTGGTATCAATTGAGTACGAAGGATGTCAAATTCCTGAGCTTAAATTTGCTAGAGAGTCGATCAAACCGAAGCACTCAAAAATTCTTCTTAGCCTCGACAACGATGTAAATGCAACATGGTTTGGTAAGTTGAGGAAGTTTCTATCAAATTCAATCTCTTGGTCTCAAGTTTCTATCAAATGCAACACGATCAAGATGAATGATTGGCAACCAGACCGCAGAGTTGCTGCCCCTCAAGTGGATGTTTTAAACCTAAATATAAGATCATTTAGGGACTGCCCAGCTTTGTGGAGGCTTTTCTATTGAGTTGTTATCCTAGGAGACTCAACCTATGCTCCAGTATTCAAATGAATAAATTCTTCATCAATCGTTTGATGTATATGAAGAACGTGAGTCATCCTGCTTATCATGGAAGGAAGCCTTGGAATAGAAAATTAAAAGAAATAAAAGCTTTTGATGTGAATAATCAGCCGCTGTAACTCAAAAGTGAGAAGCGGGTAATAAGAAGCCCTACGGAGAGGAATGAAGTTTATTTTTTATTAGATTGGCAATAGTTAAATAGTTTGTTTAGAGATGAAAATTGTGCTCATAAGATTCTTATTGTGAATTTAATTGGTTAATATATGTCGTCAGAATAACTGAGACAGTTTGGTTTTATTAGACTATTGATGCAGTCAGTTTATCTCCCTTGCAAATTGAATGCACTTTTTCATTTGTAAAAGTTTATTTTTCAGGCATTATCCTTCTCAAAATGTTCAATTTCTAGTGATAATTGAAGAATATAATCTTATATCTATAATGTCATTGTTTTTGTATAAGTTGCTTGGTTTGTCCAACTGCAGTAACCTACGTAGTTATGACCATTGTACTGAAATTTTAATGTAAAAATGTGATGATGAATTTCTACACGTCATGTCATTTTGAGTTGATTTTGTCTGAAATCCTGACGATCACCATTACTCATTGTTCTGACCACTTGTCATATAGCAAATCCTACGACCCCATGAGCACTGTTAAAATATTCCTCAGTTAATAACCAATCTTGGATAACAATGGACAATATATATATAGGGCCATGATTGATTGTATAGTATATTCTTTGTTGGAAAGAAAAAAAAAAAGAAGGAAGCTTAATGAGTAGCTGGACAGAAAACAGAGGTAAGGAGAAGAAAATACTGCAGTGATTTCTTTTTTCTGATTGCAATATGAAAGTAAAGAGACATGCCTATAAATAGGCTTACAATAAACTGAAAATTGTAAACTTTAGGTCCACTAACCCACTGATTTAGTGACTACCTAATAATCTGCAACACTATCTAAACTTGCTAGAATAAAGGAAATTAACTACCAACTAACTTCCTAAAGACTTGGTCAAGTATCTTTGAATCATTTCTCAACACCCCATTGATTCAAAACTGCAAACTCCAAGTTGGCCTATGAAGAACTCGTGCTTTGCTTGCGGAAGTGACTTGGTGAAGATGTCTGCTGCTTGCTCATTTGTATCACAAGACTTCAAAATAATTTCTCCAGTAGAAACAAGACTTTGAATATAGTGATAGCGAACATCTATGTGCTTTGTTCTACTGTGGAAAGCTGGCTTCTTCGTCATCGCAATAGCAGATCTATTGTCACAAAAAATCTCTGTTGCACCAGCTGGCTTCTGATTAAAATCTGCAACAAGTCTCCTAAACCAAACTGCTTGAAAGGCTGCTGAAGTTGCTGCAATATACTCAGCCTCTGAAGTTGATAAGGCCACCACTTCCTGCTTCTTTGAACTCCATGAAATTGCTCCGGATCCGAGATTAAATAAGAAACCAGATGTGCTGTTTCTGTCATCAATGTTGCCTGCATAGTCACTATCAGTAAAACCAGTTAATGTGAAATTTGTTACTTTAGAATACCAAATTCCATGTTCTAATGTCCTGCGATATATCTCAATATTCTCTTTGCAGCTCCAAGGTGAAGTTTGCTTGGATTGTGCATAAATCTAGATACGACACCAACAGAAAAAGCGCCTTGTATGAGACAAGTAGTTCAAACCACCAACCAGACTTCTAAAATAAGTTGCATTTGCCATTTCAGAACCATCATCACGACACAACTTCTCATTGATATTCATAGTAGAAGCAACATTACAATTTACCATATTGAAACTTTGCAAAAGATCTGTTGCATACTTTCTTTATGAAAGAAATATGCCATCAACTTCCTATATCACCTCAAGAACAAGAAAGTAATGCAACATTCCCAAATCAGACATCTCAAAATTCTTCGTCATGCAGTCTTTAAATTCAGTGATAATAGACTCACTTGGACCCATATATATCATATCGTCAACATAAAGACATACAACCAGAAAATCATTTTTACGTCCTCTTTTTATATAAAGAGTAGGCTTATTGTTACTCCTTTCAAAGCCACTCTCCTGGAAATAAGAATCAATTTTGAAGTGTCATGCTCGTGGTGCTTGCTTTAAGCCATAAGGTGCCTTTTTTAACCTGTAAAATTTATCTTCTTTACCATTAACTACAAAACCTTCAGGTTGTGAGACATAAACTTCCTCTTCCAAATCACCATATAAAAAAGAGGATTTAACATCAAATTGGTACACTGGCCAATTTAATTTCCCAGCCAAGGCTAAAAAAGTTCTCACAGTTTCAAAGCGAGCAACATGAGAAAAAGTTTCATTGAAGTCGATACCTTGTTGTTGAGAATAACCCTTTGCGACGAGCCTTGCTTTGTGTTTTTGAATGCTGCCATCTGCATGATATTTAGTTCTAAACACCCATTTGAGCCCAATAGCCTTCTTTCCTTCGAGTAAATTTACCAAATCCCAAGTCTGATTCTTCTGAATAGCTAACAACACTTCTTCCATAGCTTTGCACTATTTATCCTTTCCTTCAGCTTCTTTAAAAAAAATAGGATCTGAAACAAGTAAAGCAAAAGTACAAGATGTATTGTCACCATATCTGGGATTTGGTTTTCTATCCCTTGTTGATCTTCTTAATGGAGTTGGCTCAGCTGAAGGTTCTTCTAATATCGGAGAAGCTGTTGGTGCAATTGATGAGGTAGTCGATGGGCCAGCCAAACTAGGATCTGCTACATACACTTGATCAACAATATTGTCAGAAGGCAACAATTGAATATTTGAACTTTCATTTTCAAAATTAAAGTTCCATCTTGCATCTTCATTAAACACAACATTTCTATTGACGTTAATATTTCCACTCACTGGATTATATAGCTTATAAGCCTTTGATTGTGTACTATATCCAACAAAGATACATTTTTCATATTTTTCATCAAGCTTACGTCAATCTTGTGAATTTACCAACGCATAAGCTATACAACCAAAGACACATAGGTGGCTTACCTTGGGCTTGTTACTTCTTCAAGCTTCATATGGTGTTTGATTATACACAGCCTTGGTGGGGGAAATATTCAGCAAATAGACAATAGGGGCAACAGCTTCAGCCCAAAAGCATTTCGGTAAACTTCTCCCTTCAATCATGCTTTTGCCCATCTCAACAACTGTGCGGTTCTTTCATTAGGCTACACCATTCTGCTCCGGTGTATAAAGTGTTGTGAGATCCCGATGTATTTCATTTTCTTCACAAAAGGAATTGAATTCTGTAGACATAAACTCACCACCTCTATATGTCCGAAGAGTTTTGAGTCTACATCCACTTTGCCTCTCAACAAAAGATTTAAATTTCTTGAAATTATCAAATGTTTAAGATTTAAATTTCAAGAAATATATCCAACTCATACGACTATAGTCATCAGTAAAAAGCAAAAAATATCGACTTCCCCCTAAGGACTCAACACCCATAGACAAATCTGTATGAACTAACTCAAGACAAACAGAAGCTCTCCAAGACTTGCGTACAAGAACAAACCTTTTTACTTTGTTTTCCATAAACACTACTTTCACAAAAATCAATATTCTCAACTTTTTGCAATCCAAAAACCATTTCCTTTTGACTCAATAAATTCAACACATTAACATTTAAATGCCCATAACACAGATGCCATAGTCTAGTTTCATTATCACCACTAGCTACCATCGCACATTTCTTGACCATTGAAACTTCTAATGGAAACATTTTATTGTTAGTCATTGGAACTTTAGCAATGGTTTTCCCAGATTTCTTCTTTTTAATAGTGTAAACACCATCATCAAAAGAAATCGAGTATCCACTAATCATTAATTGTCCAATGCTAAGTAAATTATGAGATAGACTAGGAACAAACATCACATCTTCTAAAATATTAGCATTACCTTGGATGTTCATAATGCTAACAATACCTCTGCCTTCAACGTGAATCTTCTTGTTGTCTCCTAGCCTTACGTCTGACTTTTTGGACTCATCGAGCTCCTTGAACAAAGATCTTGTTCCAGACATATGGTTGGAACATCCGCTGTCCAAAAACCAAACATCGTTAGGAGTCTCTTTTTCACAATAAAGGTCCATGAACAACTTACTTTCATCATCATTTTCCTTCGCAAAGCTTGCTTGGCTATTTTCATCCCTCTGTTTTTGCCAGCAATAAGCTTCTTTATGACCAGGTTTTCTACAGTAGTTGCATAGAAACGTTCTGTTCTACTTCTCTTCATTTGATCCTTCTCTATCTCGACTTCTTCCTTGGCCTCTTCCACGACCTCTTCCTCGAAAACTACCTTTGCCTCGGCCACAATTTGCAAAGTTTTCTAGCTTATCTTTTTTTAGTGGACTCTCCCTTCACCTGAAATGCCTTCTCTTCATTTTTCTCATGTGACCTTAGGATTCTCTCTTCATGAGCTTGCAAAGAACTCATTAGTTCATCAAAAGTATAATCAGATAAGTTATGAGATTCCTCTATCGCAGCAACATGTTCAAACTTTGGAGTAAGACTCCTTAAAACTCTTGCTACAATAGTTTCTTCAGATATATCTTCACCATAAGACTTCGTTTGATTAACAAGAGAAGAAACACTAGACAAATAAGTTTGAACAGATTCATTACTTTTCATAGAAAGAGTTTCAAAGTCATGAAGGTAAGTTTGCAATTTCACCGTAATCACCTTGGTTGAACCTTGAAATTCCTTCTTCAAAATCTTCCATGCCTCGGAAGATGTAGTTACTGTTGCAATTCTTGCAAAAATTGTGTCATGGAATGCTTGTTGAATCAAGAACAACGCTTTGTCCTCGTTCTTTTTTATCCCTTTCAATTTTTCTGCCTCTTCGTCAGAGCCTGCTTGATCCACTTTGCCTGCTTCCACCAGCTCCCAAACCCCTTTTGATTTGAAAAGAGTTTTCATTTTGATACTCTAAAACTCAGATTCACTGCCATTTTGTTTTGCTCTCACACCTTCTCTTTCTTTCCACTCAAATACTCAATTGATATAAGCCTCATGACTCACTCAATTTAAAAAAGATATCGGGCTCTGATACCAGATTTGTTGGAAAGAAAAAAATAAGAAGCTTAATGAGTAGCTGGACAGAAAATAGAGGTAGGGAGAAGAAAATACTGCAGTGATTTCTTTTTTCTGATTGCAATATGAAAGTAAAGAGACATGCCTATAAATAGGCTTACAATAAAATGAAAATTCTAAACTTTAGGTTCACTTACTCACTGATTTACTGACTACCTAATAATCTGCAACACTATCTAAACTTGCTAGAATAAAGGAAACTAACTACCAACTAACTTCCTAAAGACTTGGTCAAGTATCTTTGAATCATTTCTCAACATTCTTCAGATTTTGTCTCTTTTATTTGGGCATAATTAAATGTATATTAGTTGACAGTTACATTTGTATATTAGGTCCATATTTTTCAGCTCTATACTCCTATAATTTCGGCATAATTAAATGTATATTAGTTGACATTTACATTTGTATATTAGGTCAATATTTTACAGATCCATACTCCTATAATTTAGGAGTTAATCTTGGTCTATCGATTTTATATAAAGTGCTTTGCACAGTATGAATAGAATACAAGTCTGAAATACTTTTCCATCATTCGAACCTTTATGGTATCCAGACCATTCTAAACTCCAATGAGTCTTCTCATCTCTTCTCAAGTCTTCCTATCGTTTCAATGACATCCATGGTGAATCCAAGTGATTCTATTATTCCTGCTAATAACACCAGCCATTTGATGCATAGGATCTCCTTCTTATCATTCTCTACATGATAATTCCTTCTTATCATTCTCTATATGAGCCACACTATCCATAGACACTCTACAAAGGGCACTAACCACTACATTGGACTTGCCCGGATGATACAACACACTCATATCATAATCTTTTAGCAATTCTAACCATCTCCTTTGACGAAGATTCAGCTTCCTCTGAGTAAACACATACTGCAGGCTTTTGTGATCAGTAAACACATCAACATGAACTCCATATAAATAATGTCTCCAGATTTTCAAAGCAAACACCACAGCTGCTAATTCAAGATCATGGGTTAAGTAATTATTTTCATGCGATTTCAACTGTAGGCGTAAGCTATAACCTTACCTTACTTCATCAAGACACAACCCAAACCAACTCTAGCGGCATCACAATACACCACAAAACCATCAGTACCATTGGGTAGAGCTAACATTGGGGTTGAAGTAAGTCGAGTATTAAACTCCTGAAAACTCTTTTCACAAGCATCTGTCCACTAGAACTTAACTTTCTTTTGGGTTAACCGGGTCATGAAAGATGTAATAGAAGATAAGCCCTCAACAAAATGACGGTAGTAACCAGCTAGACCCAAGAAACTCCTAATGTCGGACGGGGAGATAGGTCAAGGACAATTCTTAATAGCTTCTGTCTTTTGGGGATCGACTCTAATGCCTTTGGAGGAAACAATATGACCCATAAAAGCAACTGACCATAGTCAAAATTCACACTTGCTAAATTTGGTGAATAATTGATGATCTCTAAGAGTTTGCAGGATAATTCTAAGATGATCTGCATGGTCGTCCTCACTACGGGAGTACACAAGGATATCATCAATGAATACTATGACAAACATATCAAAATATTGCTTGAACACTCGATTCATGAGGTCCATGAAGGCCGCTGGAGCATTGGTTATCCCAAAAGACATGACAAGAAACTCAAAATGACTGTAACGGGTTCTGAAAGTTGTTTTTGGAAATTCACACTCTCTCACTTTAAGCTGATGATAGCTGGATCTAAGGTCTATCTTTGAGAAATAACTTGCACCTTGAAATTGATCAAACAGGTCATCAATTCTAGGGAGAGGGTACTTATTCTTGACAGTGACCTTATTAAGTTGACGATAATCAATGGAGATATGCAAAGAACCATCTTTCTTTCGCACAAATAGGACAGGAGCACCCCAAGGAGAATCACTGAGCCTTATAAAACCTTTATCTAAAAGATTTTTGAGTTGCTCTTTAACTCCTTAAGTTCTGCAGGTGCCATACGGTAAGGAGGAATAGATATAGGCTGGGTATCGGGAAGAAGATTAATTTCATACTCTATCTCTCTATCGGGAGGTACCCCTGGAAGATCTTCCGGAAAGACATTCGGAAACTCATTAACAATGCGAACCGACTGAAGGGTCAAAGCTTCAGACTTAGTGTCTTTGACTCTAACTATGTGATAGATGCAACCTTTGGAGATTAGCTTTATGGCTTTGAGATAGGAGATAAAATGACTCTTGGGGGACAAAGAACTTTCGGACCACTCAAAGACGGGCTCATTCGGGAACTGAAACTTAACCACACGGGTACGACAATCAATAGATGCATAACAAGAATGAAGTCAGTCCAGAATAACATCAAAATCCACCATGTCCAACTCTATTAAATAAGCAAGTATGAATCTATAAAGAACAGTAATATGATAATTTTTGTACACTTGTGTAGCAACAACAGACTCCCCTATTGGAGTAAAAACAAGAAAAGGCTCAAAAATCTCTTCGGGACTCACTTTAAAGTTCACAGCAACAGGTGGGGTCACATAAGAAAAACTTGACCCGGGGTCCAACAACACATAAACATCAAAGTGAAAAACACGGAGCATACCAGTAACAACATTGGGAGAATCCTCATGCTCATGGCGGGATGGTAGGGCATAAAATCTGTTTTGGCACTGACCTCCAGCAGTGCTAGAAGAAGCACCTTGTGGAGGAGCTGGACGAACTGCGAAAGCTGATGTACTGGTGGCCTGCGCCTGAGGTTAAGTATCTCTGTTCCCCTGCCTAGCCTGCAGGTACTCTCTAAGTCTGTGGCCCAACTTGCCATAACCAAAACAACCCCTCTTATCAGCTAAGAACTCACCTGGATGGTCCCTGCGACACTTAGCGTATAGAGGACCACGAGGTCTATCAATCACGTTATTCTGTGATCTAGACACAGCAGGCCTGTTCCCAGGATCCTACCTTTCTCTAGGTGCTAGGGCACTAGCGGATGAAGGTGCTGGGATGAATGAACGGCTCTGGAATTGAGGGCGGTTCCCTCTATGGGACCTAGCCTGGCTGTACTTATGTTGCTCGAATCTGCCTCTTTTGTTACCCCTCGCCCTATCTCTCTCCCTTAGCTTATCTACCTCTATTTGTTGGGCGTGGATTATCAGTCTGGACAGATCCATATCTCTATTCAGCATCGCCGCCCTGCACTCTTTTAACACCAATCCAAAAACACCTGTCACAAATTTACTCATACTAGTACGGGTGTCGGCCATCAGATCTGGAACATACTTGGCTAATTAGTTGAACTTCAAGCAGTACTCCTTAACAGTCATGGAGCCCTGTATCAAGTTCATAAACTCCTCAATCCTTTCTTCCCTCATCTCAAGCGGGAAGAACCTATCGAAGAACGCATCTTGGAACTCCTGCCAAATCAAGGGAGCGGCATCCTTCCCTCTGTTCTTCTTCCACACTACAACCCAGTCATAGGCAATGTCTTTCAACCTGTAAGATGATAAATCAACACTTTCTCCTTCAAAAACATACATCACCTGCGTGATCTTTCTTACCTTCTCCAGGTACAACTGTGGGTCCTCAGCTGCTTTCGACCCATAAAATTCTGGCGGACTCATCCTTATAAAATAATAAAGTCTAGCTGCAGCCGAACCACTTCCTTGTTGGGGCAGAACTGCAGTATGATGATTGGCTTGAATATTAGCAGGACCACCTGGGCTAATACCTAAAAAGCTGCCTGGAACTTAGCATGCGACACATTTTCATTCAGAGGATTTTCAGGCTGAGGTGGCTGGTCATTGATTCTACGGATACTGGCTCGGCGAGGAGGCATATTCTGTCATAAGAGAGCATGATTTAATAGAAGAGAGAGATAACTGTAAGCACGACTGATTATGAAAGAAAGAAATAACTTTTTCCTAAAACATCTGGTAGCCTCTTGCTTATAGATATGGTGCGCTACGCATCGATGATCAAGATTCTACGCAACGTGGCTTGTCAGACTCCTTAGGACTCTTTTTAAACCTTAGGCTCTGATACTAAGTTTGTAATTCCCCAAAATCCCACCCGAGATGTCACACGGTGCTTAAGGTTACGAATAGCCCCAAGCAAACCCTTTGATCCTACTACTGCATTCAATACTCATTTTAAGAATTTAAATAAGGTAATTAGAAATAAATCTCATCAATCCATATGGTAAATATAATGTTCAAATCACAAGCTACTGAAAAGTCTGACAACACAACCGATAGTCTAGTCTAACAGTGATACAAGTCAAATGGCCACCTTAATTTTTGAAGACATGATTGGAGGTCATCATTTAAAGGCTCAAGACTTGGTCACCCGAAGGGCACAAGAATATGCAAGAAAGACCCGTTTTGAGCACAAGCAAGGCCGTGTGTGGAAGATTGCTTGGAGCATCATAGACTTGAGGACTCACGGTTTTAGACAACACCTAATGGGTCATGATTTGGTCATCTTCATTAAGGGTATTTTGGTCACTTCATTGGGTCCAAATGCACTATATGGCCACCCTACCCTTTAAGGGCACTGTTGTCATTTTGCCTTGTCTAGTAATAGAATATAAATACAACATTTTAAGTCTTTTTCTCATTAGTTGTTCATTGATGTAAGACTTGAAACATGAAACACCTTTAGTTGTAGGGCTTGGAATAGCCACCATACCGAAATGAGGGCAACAAATGTGGATATCACTTGTGTTGCAATGTTGGCTTGAGACGGTGTTTAGAGGAGGTAAAATTCCTCTTGTGTCAACATAGGATTTAGGTTAAACATTGTGTGTAGTGTTAAGGGTCCAAGATTACCATATTCTTGGATTCTTAAGATTATACCAATCAAGGTCTAACTATCTATCCATTTTGTTTATGTTGTAATCGTTTATTTGTGTTTTTGTAATTCAAATCTGTGACTTATTGTTGTTGTTCCATTGTTGTTGTTCTTCATATTCTTGTTGTTAACATAGTTTGTTGTTAGCTGTTTTTAGGTGATAAACACATCAATACATTGTGTTCTTGTTGTTGTTTGTTGAATCTGAGTGTGGTCTTCAAAAGGGTCCTCGGATCTTTGATCTTGTGGATTGATTTTGAAGTGTGTTTCGTATTGTCCTTGTAATTCTTGTATCAGACAGAGCCTTTACAAATCAAGGAATAGGGAGTCATTGGGACAGACCCCCAACTGACTCATACTCTAATGAAAGGAGATAAATACAACGGCTGGTAATATTGAATATCTGGAATTTGATCCTCGAACCATGAGAACTCACCACTACAGAAATGTAGACGAAGGCGCTCAGAATCACTGACCTGCTGGGACTGAGCACCTGAACCTATATTATGAAACAATGTAGCACATAGACGTATATATGGGTCAGCACTTTGGGAATTTACTGAGTATATGGGGGTGTATGCATTTAAATAAACAATATCATACATTTTGTTAGAAATCATGCATGCTGATAATAATGACTCACAAAGCTTGAATAAAAATCTGAAATATTGACATTATAGATCATGAATAATGAAACATATATCATAAATCTCATGAGTCATTATATTTACCTCAAGAATCTGAATTTCTCCTCTTGTTCTCAAAACTCATAAACTAAAGAAATCTTTAAACAATACTTTCAAAACTCATACTTCTTTATTAAGGAGAATAGAACTTCTTTAAAAATCAAAGAACTCAAAACTTTATAAACTTAGGAATTTGGAATTGGGCGCTTTGGAAATATCAAAAATCAAACTTTCGAAATATATACCTTTAGCTTAATTAGTGTAGGGGACTGCTTTGGGAGTTTCTTCTAACCGACATAAACCATGTGAGCCCCATGGAGTCGAAATATATACCTTTAGCTTAATTAGTGTAGGGGACTGCTTTGGGAGTTTCTTCTAACCGACATAAACCATGCGAGCCCCATGAAGTCCAACGTTTTGTCCTCCTAAGGAAGAAACCTCACGTTGGGGAAGGTGTCATACTCTTGCCAGGGAGTATAACCTCAACTCAGTGATCACAAACTCGGCCTTAGGCCAACAAATCTCAATCCTACGGTGGTACGTAGTTCTGGGGAAGTAGGATGCGCTGAAGCCATACTTCCCACTCAGTGCTAAATACTACTCCCATACTCAGGCTCAAAACTTTTAGAAAATCCACCTCAAAATAACTCAAGGTCTATAATGAAGACCAAGTCATATTTCTCTTAATTTAAATCATACAAAATTGTGGATTCTCATCTTAACTCAATATCAAAACATCAATCTTACTCAAATCTTGGTAAGTAATCTACTAGAGGAAAGCTTAAGATCATGACATCATAAAATCCAAACACATTCTTGATAAGAATATAATAACTCAAAACTTCCAAGAATAAAATCTCAAAATCTCAATACCAACTCTTTGGATTCAAAATTCAATACTTAACTCATTTCAATCCAAATAATAATTCATTCTCAATATCATTCTTGAAATTATTCAACAATATTAATTCGTAAAGAAAAGTGCAAATCATAATATAAACCTTTAGATTAAAACATAATAGAGAGAAATATCATTAAATCCACAACTTGAATAATTCATAAATTCATAATCCTCAAACAAGATAACTTGAACATAACTTAATTCATAAATCATAAATACTTAAATAAAAATCAACTTTTGGGCACAAGAACTGAAGGATTGTTCTTGTTCAAACTCCACATACCTCAAATTTATGAATTTGGATGAACTTTTAATTTCGAAACTCTATTCGTAGAATTGATAGGTGCTTCTTGAAGATCTCGAGCTGGGGGTTCCGATTCTTGAATTATTTTGGAAATTTAACGGTTTAATTTTGGTAGATCATGATTTTTATTTGGAAAGCAGTGTGTTTGGTTTCTAGAGAGAAACTGATGAATATCAGTATATGTGGCCAATAGGAGCTTCAATCCCATGTTAAAACAGAAGGAGACTGAAAATTATTGGACCAGGGGGATTACCAGGGCGGCGCCCCGCCTAGAGCACTGCTGTACCTGAGGTGGCGCCTTGGCTAGAGTGGCGGGGAGACCAGAGTGGCGCCCCTAGATCGCCTCGAGCTACTGGAATGGCATACCAAACATGCCCTAAACGTGGTCCAAAAATTTTGAAACTCATCCGAGATGGACTATTGACTTGTCCCATCGCAACGCAACTTGAAAATAGAAAAATGGATGTCCGGAAGGTCGCGAAATAATTCATCGAAGTTGAAGGTCCAAAAATAAACTAAGTGTTGGAACACTTAGCAAAACTCTAAGGGTATGGCTTCTTTTAATTCGCCCGGAAGACTTAAATGACAAGGGAACTTCACGGGGTCTTACATCTCATCTCTTCTCAAGTCTTCCTATCATTAGAATGACATCCATGGTGAATCCAAGTGGTTTTATCATTCCTGCTAATAACACCAGACATCTGATGCATAGGATCTTCTATACTCCTATAATTTAGTACTGCAACTTGTTTTCTTGTGAATAGGACCTTCCCCTTAATAAGAGATTTTGGATTTTGAACCTTGATATATGGAAAAAAAATCATGTTAGGAAGTGCTTTCTTCTTAAATGGATTTTACTTGGCAGAATTTGAATTTTGAATTAGTCGAAACTCTTCAATGAGTACCAAGTGAATTAAATGAAGGTTGTGTCATGGATCAATTTCAATCAGATCGGTGATTTATCTAAGCAACCAGCCAAAAAAGAAAGTTATCGTTACATTTTGGCATACATTAAGTCTAGTCCATACATAACGTAGTTGAGCATATATTTAAAATTTAAGAACTTAAATTTATTTTTGAAGCTCACATTCTTGATATCATTTTTGAGAACAATGACCTATATTATCAGCCATAGCCATGGTTAAGTAAAATCTTGAATTAAATAAAATACATTTATTACCACTTCTACTCTTGATATATTTCGCAATTCTACTTTGCACATGATTCAATTAATAACCTAATTGCTTGTTAATTGCTTATTATGCTATTTGGATAACAAGGTCATTAAAATCTAATGACAAGGATATGTTATTTTTGTAACATAATTGTGAGAACTCTTATTATGTTTTCATTTAGTTTTACAGTAGAGTGAATTGTAAGTCAGAAATATATTTTGTTGAGTGCAACATAATGGGGATTATGTGTAGTTTTCTAATTATTTCCAAGTTTTATAAGTTGAATTAGTCATATTAACTTTCTCGTTCTATTTAGATTATTTATTTACTTAATCAAAACGGCTTAGCTTCGATTTTGACTTTCTGCAAGTGAGAAGGAGTTTTTTAAGTTGTTCAATATATTTTTTTTTTATAACCGTGGTGTTCAGGCCAGCTTGCGCGCACCTTGACTAAATTCACGGGATACATGGCACCTCCCACCAGCAACAGGTACCTGAAACCTCATGGTGCTCATTCCAACTTCATTGAGCCACTAGGTCACACCATCGGGTGCAGTTGGTCAATATTCCCTCCATGCACGTCTAGTTTATCTGAACTTCAAATAGTATTCAAGATCTGTTAGAGTTTGTGACCCAAATTTTATTGACCTGGCCCGAAAAGATTGCAGTGTGACCCATATTGGTAAGCCTGTAATTATGAGAATTTATTGGAGATCTGTGGTGATCGCGGTGCGACCTATAAGTTTTTGGGTTTAGTATTTTCTTGTAAGCACGTATCATATAAGTGTGGTTTAGAGGGTTGGCTTTTGATGGTTTTTCATGTGTCATTGATATTTCGTCTCCTCCTTGTATTCTTCTCCGATATAGTGAATTTTTCTCCTCCTCTTCCCGTTGTGTTTTCCGTCTAGGGTTTTCACTTAAAATCTGTGTGTACTTCTTGTTTCCTTTTATTTATTGTATTGCTTATTCCTGTTTGATTGCATAACAAGATCCATTATTTTCAGTTATCTAATCAATCACTTTATGGAAGTAAATTATTTTTCCATTTCTTTCGAAAATTTCATAATCTCTTCTCAAACTAAATATGAATCTTTCTATTGAATTGACTCTCATGCTCAATTACGTAATTACTTAACGTAAATTCTCATTTATGAATGACGTAGTGAATCTATCTTCTCTTCTTTGTCATATTCCAAAAGATAAATCGAAACCAACGTAAGACCGAAACATTTCGATGACTCTTTTGATAAGATAAAAAATATTTAATTGTCCTGGCGTTTGAAGACGCAATTTTCACGAGTTGTTGATCATAATCTTTCAGGACTTGAGAGAAGCCTACTCGCCGTTTAATTGCATGATTTGTCTTTCAAATTGATTGATTTTTTTGTTTTTACCCTTTGCTATTAAATCCATACCTAACAAACCATGAGCTTTTTTAAAGAGACGAGATATAACTTGTGACGTATTATAATACAAACATATAAACTTATACTTCATGTGGTCAGGAGGTTATGAGTTTAACCCGTGGAAACAACCCCTTGTCTAACCCTTTTACGGATTTATACATAACGAGAATTTTAGTGCACCAAACTGTCCATACTCTAAAAAGAAACTTGCTTAACTCGAGCGGCCAAAGTGTCAATGACTCAAACTATATAATTCCCATTGGAATCACAGTCAAACCCCTAAACAAGCATTCATGAGTGTATATACACATTGCCTTCCGCCGTGCATTCATCAAATCATAGGTTTTCCCATCATTTTATTTTGATAATCTACTTTCTGTGTCAGCTTTCACACACCTCGATTAAATTCATAGATATCAAGTAACCACATCTGTCAATACTAAATAGAAGTCAGATTGTTCTACAAAGTTAATTTATATCTGTTTATTATTAGCCTCCCAGTGGTTATTTTCGCTAATGGGATTTTTTAAAAAAAACATGAAGAGAATTCAACATTAACTAGATATAAAAAGTGTAAGACCCCTTGGCCCTACCTGGCTCAGCCTGGACTGTGAATTTGGATTCACCAAAAAGCTGTAATTTTTATTTAATCTGTCAAAACTGTAAAATTAGGGGTGTTCACAAGTAACTACATCGAACCGTGAATCAAATTAAATCGATTAAAAAAACTGACATTTGGTTAGGTTGGTTTTAAAATTTAAAAATCGATACTTATGTGGTTTGATTTTGGTTTTACTTCAAAATAACCAAATTGAACTGATAAAAAATATATAAAAATATTCACAAATAAAATATAAATATTTGTACATTTTAAATTTTAATCATGAATTTAACTTTAGCCGTTGCACTTTCAAGTTTGTAGCCAAAATAGTTGTTTCAACTTTTGGATGCTTTAATTTGTACAACATCTCCAATCTCCATGGCATGATTGCTTGGTAGGTACTTGGTAGCTATGTTGTTCGAACTCTTCAAAAATGTCATCGTGTGCATGTCGGATTCTTCACAAGAAGTGCATTTTGAGAGGATCCAACACGGGTGCGATAACATTTTTGAAGAGTTTGAGAAACTTAGCTTGTTAGAATATGTTGGAAATTGCTTTAAGTTACTGCACTAGTTTTTAGCAAAATAAGTAGTTTAGATTTAGATGAATTTGAATTTTAAATATTTGTAGTTTGTTTAGTTGTTGAGATAATTTAGGTTGTTTTAAATTTCAAATTATGCAGATTTTTGTTTTATGTTGGCTATTTAAAGCCACTTAATGCTTAATAAAATTATTGAAAGCTCGTTGAAAGCTTGAAAGTCATTTCAATTCAAAGAGAGTCATTTTAACCCTGTTTTCGCTGCTCCATCTTTTTTTAAAAAAAAAACCGATAGAATAGATTACATAACTGGATATTTATTGTGATAAATTGATAATTGGTTGTATTATGGTTTCCTTATTATTTGCTAGACTTAGTTGCTATACTTCTTATTTACTGCTGTATTCTCCTTTTTAATCTGCTTTGTTATGTGCTACTTCTTTGATGGTCTTTCCGAAACAATCTTTTTATTTCTACGAGGTAGAGTTAAGGTCTGCGTCCCACTTGTGAAAATACATTGTGTATGTTGTTATTGTTGTAAATAGATAATTGGTTATGTTAAGCTTTTCCTATTAGTTGCTATATTTCTTATTTACGGACTACGGTTGTATTCCCCTTTTTAAGCTTGCTTTCTTATGCATCTTTTCGAAACAACCTCTCTATCTCCATGAGGTAAGGATAAGGTCTGCGCTCCACTTGTGGGAATTATAAATTGAGTATGTTGCTGTGTTGTAAATTGATATGGTTATTTTAAGCTTTTCCTATTGTTTTCTAGACTTAATTGGTTGCTATATGTCGTATTTATGGTTGTATTCTCCTTTTTAAACTTGCTGTGTTATGTGTCTTTCTGAAACAGCCTCTCTATTTCCACGAGATAAGGGTAACGTCTGCGCTCCACTTGTGGGAATTACACCGCGTATGCTGCTGTTGTTGTACATGAGTCATATAGATGAAGCATGTTGAAGATGTTTATAGTATCAATTATATTCTGACTTTCTTCTTTTTCTTTCCAAATATTCAGGACTCAAAATGGCCATGATAAGTTGCGACAGTAAGAGACCTTATGTTGAAGGGGACCAACTTGATAGACTTACCGCTCTTCCCATTAGTGTCAAACACCACATTCAAGAGCGCTTGTCTATGGAGGAAGCTGCAAGAATGGGTATTTTGTCTAGACCGTGGAGATATGTTTGGGCTTCAATCCCCAAACTTGTATTTTCTGCTCAATTTTGCCAGAGAAAGCCTTTAATAGACGTGATTGATACAGTTCTGTTGCAGCACCATGGAGCTATTAAGACATTTGTCCTAGAGATTTCACCAATACCTCCTTCTAAGCACTCAGTTATCGATCAATGGATGCTTTTATTGTTGAGAAATGGTATCATGAATCTCAACCTTCTGAATCTACAAGATGCTGCTCCATATATATTACCTTCCTACATGTATGATGTAGAACTAGAAAGCTTGTGCTTGGCCAATTGCATTTTCAAGCCGCCGTGCAGCTTTAGGGGTTTCCACAAGCTCAAAAGTCTTTCACTACTTAAAGTCGTCTTGTTATTAGATGACATTGCAGCTTCTTTCTTGTGGATGCCCTACCTTGTTATTCTGCAAGTTAACGCGTGTAGTGGTTTTGCTAACGCGTAAATATATGCTCCAAGACTTTCCCAAGTATATTTCCTTACCAGGAGAACTGAATCACTTGACTTGGGTCATTTCATGGATTGTTGGAAGCTGAAAACAATTAGACTTGTATCATCAAAAAAGAATCAAGAGAAACCGGTGAACTTGACCTATCTACTCAACTGCTGGACTGAAATTTGCGATTTTACTCTGGACAATTAGTACCTCAAGTCTTTTGCTACTGAACGGAGAGGCTCCCTGCATACCTACACAACTTGAAGGTTATGACTTTATTTGAGTTCGATTTTGATGATGAAGATCAAATCTTTTCTCTTCTAAGAATGTTTATTCTTTCTCTGAATTTGAATGACCTTCATTTGGTGCTGAGCTCGAAGAAGAAGGATATTGGCGTGGAAGTGAATGTCATAAATCATTTTGAAGGACCATTCTACAGGACACTCCGAGTACTTAATCTTGAAAGATTGACAATAAAAAACTTCCATGGTACAAGAATCGAAATTCTCTTTGTGAAGTTTGTACTCGCATCTGCACCTTCACTCCTGTAGAGTACCATCCTTATTGAAGATGTAGAAAGCGTGGATCAAAGTGAATACGTGAAGATCACAAAGGAGTTGATGAGTTTCCCTCAGACATCTTCGACATTTAAAATGTACGTGAATGTGATGCATCAAAATTAGGCATCTTGACTCAGGAGGGCTCGTTTCATGCTGGAATGTAAGTGGGAATACTGTTGATCCTTCTGGCCGTTGGGGTGAAAAACCGGCATCTGACTTATCTGTACAAACCAAACTTTGTGCAAGTTTATAAACTTTATAGTTTGTTTCTTTAGCAATGGAAGGCAGCTAAAATCCTTTACGTGATTGCATGTCAATGTATACAAGTCAAACTCGAAAAGGAAATATCACATATAAATAAGTGATATTTATATGTGAGGTAGGTCAAATGTAGCACAACATTGTGGTAGACTTATTTTAGCTATTATATGTTGTTTGTTGCTACCTATTATTTCTTGTTCTTATGTACTCAGTTCTTCTCTAGATGTTTTTGTCTTGAGCTTGGGGTCTTTCGGAAACAACCTCTCTATCTCACCTCTGAGGTAGTGATAAGGACTGCATACACTTTACCCTCTCCAGACCCCACTTTTTGGAAATATACTGCATATTTATATGTGAGAGTTGAACTAACTAGATGGTACTGAAACTATGTTATATGATTATTTGGTTCCTCATTTCAAGAATGTTGGACATAACTTTTGATATATTTCTGCAGATTCATTAGAAGAGTTTAAGTTATACTCATCGTTGGGGCAAACAAATTTTACACTTAAAATACACAAAATTAGACGGGAACTCTGTAATCAAAGTTTGAGTATATTTTCTGTACACCAAGTGAAAAGATCGTTAAGTTGTGGGAGTAGTCTTATCAATCTTGTCTCATCTTAAATCCTGAGAGATAGAGATCATGATCATGATCACGTCCAGCCATAACTTGAGTCTTTATGAGCCATGATGAATTGACTGAAAATTATCACCGTCATATATTATAAAAATAAAAATATGATAAGTTATAATACAAAAAGCACAAATCCAAACAATCATGCATAAGAAAAAAGTGTGCTATCGTGGATCATAACGCGAATGTTGGTGGCCTTCTGAACTGAGAGATAAAGGATTGAAATTCATTAGACTGAGTTTCAAGACATATTAATGAAGTTATATTAGTAAAATACATCTCTAATAATTAAAATTTCTTAATGAATATGTCAAGTTAACGTGAGTCAAATTAAATAGAATGAAAGGATTGAAAATCATAAATATATCGTGTTAAATCCCACATATTATGCTGTGAATCTAAGATTAAAGAGAATTTTGTCACATGCACTTGTTATCAACTATGCCATAAATATGTGACTAACTTAGAAGTCAGTAAAATAATATATACGAATAGAAAACTATAATTGATATTTCTAATTATAAGTTGTTAGTGACTTTAATAGCATTTCTAATTTCTATAGTATTTAATTAGTGCGTAATAAAGTACCAAATATAGATTAATTATCTCTACCATATATATGGGGCGTTCATGGTTTGGTTTTTAATAAAATCGAATCGCAATCCAAATCAAACCGATTAAAAAAACCGATATTTAGTTAGGTTGGGTTTGGTTTTGAATTTTAAAAAATCGATACTAATTTGATTTGGTTTGATTTTACTCTAAAATAACCAACAAAATAATCAAACCGAACCAAATAACCAGTGCACAAGTACGCCCTTTATCATTTACACAGTACAATAGATATAGATATAGATTTACTGTATTGAAAAGTTAAGGGTTGACAGGTAAGTAAAAGAAAAGGAGGATAAAAAGTAAATTATGCAGACGGTAAACCATTAGAAGTAGGATTTCCTAGAAAAGGTGTTTTTTTTAACTGCTGTATTTGCAAAAATAAAAATCAATAAATTTCCATTAAAATTAGGGTTCTGAATTCTGATCCTTCAAAAATCACCAACTTCCCAGCAAGATCATGGCTGACATATTACCGGAATGTCTTATTCAAAGAATACTTTGTTTTCTTAGTTATAAAGAAGCAGTCAAGATGAGTATTCTCTCTAAGACATGGTTGCAAGCCTCGTTGACTCTTCCCAACTTGAAATTCACTGTTGATCATAGCAACGGCAATATGAAAATAGTGGTGGACAATATCATGGAGAGATATAGAAAGGGGAAAATCGCCATAGAAAAGTTTGAATTAGGGACAACGCCATCGAGAGATAACTATGTCAGTTCTAGAGTTTTCTCTCGGATTGATAAGTGGCTTGACGTTGCAATTCAGAATGGTGTAAAAGATCTTGTCCTTACACATGGATCATACCGGTTGCCTATTTTCACAATTTTGGCAGCAAAATCTTTAAGAGAATTGGTTCTGGAATATTGTAATCTTATGCCTGTTTCGTTATCTAGTGGCGTTGTGAATTGCAATTGTTTGAGGAAGCTTTCTCTACTTTATGTAACATTAGACGATCACATGCTCCAGACTCTACTTAAGAGTTGCCCCTTGATTGTCTCTTTCATCCTTAACTGTTGTTTGGGGTTGGAAAAGATTGAGTTGCTGAATCTTCAAAAGATCAAGTCAGTTTCCATTAGGAAATTGAAGAACCAGCGTGTTAAAATTGAAGCATCAACTCTTGAACACTTGTCTTATTCTGGTTTTTCGGAAGGATTGGATGTTGTTGAATGTCAGAATCTAAAATATTTAGAACTATCAGATGTGTATATATCTGATGGATTTTTGCAGCACCTTATTTCTAGATCTCAATTCCTCGAGAGTTTGATGTTAGATGGTGTTTCGTGTTGGTCAAAAAGGTTCAACACTTTCAAGAGTCAATCCTTGAAGATCTTGAAAATAGTGAATTTTCGGACATATTTTGGCATAAAGGAGATTGATGCTCCAAATTTGGTATCAATTGAGTGTAAAGGATCTGATATTCCTGAACTTAAATTTGCTAGAGTGTCAAGCCAACTGAAGCACTCAAAAATCGTTGCTATCTGCCGCAACAATGTAAATGCTGCATGGTTTGGTAAGTTGAGGAAGTTTCTATCAAATTTTACCACTTGGTCTCAAGTTTCCCTTGATTTCTCGAGCACCTACAATTTGATCAACATGAATGATTCGCAACTGCACCTCAGAGTTGCTACCCCTCAAGTTGATGTTTTAAACGTAGATATACAATCATCTTGGGAGTTGCCAACTTTTGTGGATGCCTTGCTATTAACTTGTCGTCCTAAGAGACTCAACTTACACTCCAGTATTAAAGTGAATAAATGTTTCATCAGTCGTTTAATTTCTATGAAGAATTCGTGGCATTCTACTTCTCATGGAATGAGTTGTCATCCTAGGATACTCAACCTACTCTCCAGTATTAAAATGAATAAATGCTTCATCAGTCGTTTGATGTCTATGAAGAATTCGAGGCATTCTTCTTCTCATGAAAGGGAGCCTTGGCATAGTCAATTAATAGAAATAAAAGCTTTCGATATGAAAAATCAGCCACTGAAACTCACAAGTGAGGAGCTGGCAATAAGCAACCTTACGGAGAAGAAGAAAGTTTATTTTTTATTAGATTGGCAATGCAGTTAATTTATCACTATTTCAAATTGAATGCAATTATTCGTTTCTAAATTCTATTAATCTGTTTGTCAGTATAAATTCCTATTTGTACATCTAGCTTTGAATTCTTTTGTTTTCCAAAATATTTTGCCGGACTATTTGGCCCGTAGTTCAGTAGTCTGTTAAGCGCTGAAAATTGTGCTCAAGTTTAATCATAGGAATTTTGATGCTTTCTATTCAAATCTCCTGAAAGCTGGCTTATAGGTGTTATTTGACAGCTAAATCTTTTCGAGAGTCAACAGACACAGAAGTTTCAAGAGAAATATGTTTTTTTCCCTTTGTCCACTTTGTTTTTTGTTTCTAAACACTGGATATATCTTTTGAAGATTATGTGGCATTTCTGCAATGACGGAATGTGTCTTTTTAAGTATTTATCTAAAGCACTATCGGATCTCTCAATGCTTTAGTGAATTAATTCAGGCAATGAAGAAAAAACTAACGCCATTCAATAATGATAAGTATTCGTAAATTAAAAGTGCCTATTTGTCAAAATCATCCAGTAAATTCGCAATCCTATAGTGACCCATCTGCCATGTAAGAGAGAGACTTTCCGTCTAGATTAAGTGCAAAACATTCTGGGACCATCAAAAAGATTGGGGCAAAGGGAATTAATTTTTCCTCACTTGTATGTTGAATGAGCACGTGGCTGTATATGATATGCTAATGATGGTCATAATGTAATATCATGTGGTTATAACAAGTTTTTCATCGTCCATTGCTTATTTGGGTCACATTCTCTAACCAAAGGGCATTCCAGTTGACCCTGAAAAGACCATGGCTAGTCTTTCCTGGCTCACTCCTGTTTCACTTAAAGATGTGCGAGGATTCCTAGGCTTGACAGGCTATTACTGATCAACTAAATAAAGATTCTTTTGCTTGGTCAGAGATTGCCTTGACTGCCTTTCTTCAACTTTAGCAAGCTTTGAGCTCCATCCCAGTTTTAGATATCCTGGATTTGTCGAAGGTATCTCGGTTTTGAGACTGGGATGTGCTGTCCTTTCCCATGTGGTTCAATCCTGTTGGTTTTTTTTTTTTTTTTGCCAGGAGTTAAATGTCACAGCAAATGGCACTGAAATTAATGGGTTATTTGAGTAAACTATTAAGAGGAGACTTTTCTTTAGAATTGTCATCCTAGGAGAGTTATCCTTGGATCAATGATTGCATGTTTCATGGATTGTAATAACAGGTAATTTGATGATATTAACAAAGACGAATTAAGCCAGTTTTGTAATCTTGTTTGTTTAAGATCAGAGTAGAAAAGTAACTTGTTTAAGTTTTGTGCTATTAATATTTTGTCAGGCTGCCCAATTTTTTATTGGGTAACCTAATAGAGTAGAATATTTTGTATACTAGCGCAAAACTTAAATTCAATTATAATTTATTTACGATATGGAAATGTTAAGGGATGAAAGCTAAGTAATTAAGAAAAGGAGGATAAATAGGATTCCTTAATATATAGGATAAATTATGCAAACCGTAAACGATTTGAAGTAGGATTTCCTAGAAAAGGTGTTTTTTCAACTGCCGTATTTGCAAAATAAAAATCAATAATTTCCATTAAAATTAGGGTTCTGAATTCTGATCCTTCAAAAATCACCAACTTCCAAGCAAAACCGGAATGTCTCATTCACAAAATACTCTGTTTTCTTAGTTATGAAGAAGCAACAAAGATTAGTATTCTCTCTTAAACATGGCTGCAAGCCTCGTTGAGTCTTCCCAACTTGAAATTGAAAGTCGATAAGAAAATAGTGGTGACAAATATCATGGAGAGACATAGGAAGGGGAAAATCCCTATAGAAAAGTTTGAATTATCAAATTACTCTAATAATACTCAAGTTTTCACTCTTATCCCTCTTGTTAATAAGTGGCTTGACGTTGCACTTCAGAATGGTGTAAAAGATCTTGTCCTTAACTTAGATCATACCGATTGCCTATTTTCACAATCTTGGCAGCAAAATCTTTAAGCAAATTGGCTGTGGATGGTTGTACTTCTATGTCTGTTTCGTTATCTAGTGGTGTTGTGAGTTGTAATTCTTTGGAAAAGCTCCTCTTATTTGCTCCTCTTATTTGGACTCAATCTATGAAAGTTTTTTCTAGAAACAAGGCAAACATTAATAATTCGTACAATATAAATTTGTGGTCTAACATTTACACATCTATAAATAGATGAAACCATGTCAAATTTCATATACCAGAACAATTTAATGGGTAGAATAGGTTTTATTTATTTTTACTATTCACGTATAGGTCAAGGATGTGAATTCTTGCAAATACCACAATCTTTGAATTCCCAATGCACATATAGGGTTTTGTATCATGGAAAATTTCAGGCCATGAAGAAGGAGGGAAGTCGGTGCCGCAGTCACATCAGACATATTACCGGAATGTGTGATTCACAAAATACTCTTCCCAAAGTTGAATTCAGAATCGATTCATTGGCAAAGACACAGGGACAGAAAAATCGTGGAGAGATATAAGGACGGAAAAGCACCTATTGATCAGTTTGATTTTTGCAACTCTTACGGGTTCTCATAAACTTTTCCTTCAGTTTAATAAGTGGCTTCACATTGCTCTTTGGATGGTATAAAAGGTATAGTGTATGAAGATGTTTTCTGCTGTATTCGTCATACCCTTTTCCTAATTTCAAAGTAATCAATAATCTGATTACTGAGTTTTGCAGCCTCCAACACCTGACCATGAGGAGAGCTACACCTGACGTATTACCAGAATGTCTCATTCAAAAAATACTCTCTTTTCGTAGTTATGAAGAACCAGCAAAGATGAATATTCTCTCAAAAACATGGTTGCGATCCTCGTTGACTATTCCCAACTTGAAATTCACTATATGAAAATAGTGGCTATAGGAAGGGGAAAATCCCTATAGAAAAGTTTGAAGAATATAACTTTACATCTATTTTGTCATTGTTTTTGTTTAAGTTGCCTAGTTTGTCCAGCTGCAGTAACCCATTCTAGTACGTAGTTATGAAATTTTTATGTAAAAATGTGATGGTGAATTTCTACACCTCAAGTTATTTTGAGTTGATTAGGTCTGAAATTCTGACAGTTGTTGTTCTGGCCATTTATATCTTGGAGAACGATGAAAATGTATAACATTCCCATCCCTGCTGGTTTTCTGTAGCTCAAAAACCAGTATCATTTAATGTTACTATTAATGTTAAGACTACCTAGAGGATGAAAAATTATAGTAAAGCCAGTTTCAAGTAACCTTGGAAAAAAATGTTTGAGATTCCGTGCTTTTAGCAGAATTTTTTAAATTTGGTAGCTGGAGAACGCAGGGAAAGTGGCTTCTTGACCTGGAATATAATAATATCATTAAGGATCCCAAGTTAGGAATATAGGCCTGGAATATAATAACATCAGTTCCAAGTTAGGATTATAGGCTACAAGCCACAGTATGGCAGAAACTATAATGAAACTTCGCAATATTATAGCAGAACTGAAATGCTCTTAATGATTCACTTTCCATTTCGAGCTACCGAAAGAAAACATCACTTAATTATTTGAGGTGAAACATAGTTTTTTTCAACAATAAAGCCGTTCTGTTTTCAAGGCGTCGCTCAATTTCCGTATGTATTGTTCACTGGCTTGAATACAAGATATCCTGTGTAGTCTTAAAATCCTTAAAAGAGGTCATTCTTTACATAAAATCTTGAATTTCATCTTTTCAACAAAAAATCTTGTTTCTTTCAATCGTGAACCAAAAAAAAACAATCTCCAGTTGCTAATTCAGTTGATTCAAGTAAATCCTTTGTTGTTTTTTCACCAAAATCACCTAATCATGCTAAGAAAAATGATGAAATTCCAAAAAACAAAAAAGGCAATTTTGCAGCTGAGTTGTTGCACCTGCAGTCTCTACTCCAATGCTTACGAGCCTCTTATTGATGTACGTCTCTTGATCAAGGATGTTGACCGCTTACATTCAGCATTTGAGTCATTCAGTCGAGTTTAGAAACTTGATGATCCAGAGATCAAGTTTTCTTGTGAAAAATGTACGGCACAAGTTTCAATTGAGAAGCAGCTGATGCTAGATAATGCCCCTTCCGTTGTTGTCTTCCATTTGAAGAGATTCCAAAATGATGGTTCTGTTGTTCAGAAGGTTGACAAGCGTGCTTCATTTTCGCTGGAATTGGACTTGCTTCCTCATTCCAATCATGACAACCAAACCAATAATGTGAGCATCTATTACGTCTATAAAGTATTTGGTGTAATGAGATTTAGACTTTCCCTGTATTCTGGTCGATAACGTACACAGTCAATATGTCTGCATTTGGACTTTTTAAGTACATTAACTTCTTAAGTTCCCTTCGAGATCTTGTGTTGGCAGTAATGGGATGTTATTTAAATTTTTTCCCTTTTCTCAACAGGAAGAAATGAAGTATGACCTTTATGCAGTTATAGTTATAGTGCATGCCGGCTTTACATCCTCTTCGGGACACTATTACGGCTTCATTCGTCCTGCACCAAATGATTGGTACAAATTTGACGACTCAGAGGTATGTAGAATAGTGGAATGGTGTCTTCTGTTACATGTCGCTGATAGCGTATTTGGCCAAGCTTCTTGAAAAAAACTTCTTTGTTAGAAACGTTTTTGTTAGAGTTGTGACCCGAATTTTGTTGATCCGGACCTGAAAGTTTCACGGTGCGACCCATGTTTGTGATTTTCAATGGGGTCTATGGAGGTAGTGTAAGGATCGGAACTAGACATCTAGTTGACTAGAATTAAGGATCTCGCTAAAATAATGATAGAGACAACATTGGATCAAACCTAGACATTTATTTATTTCCTTCTGAAGTTTAATTTTACATGTTGCTATTGGAAATGTCGAAACAACATTCTCATCAATGAAGTATGTTAGAGTTGTGATCCAAATTTTGTTGATCCAGCCTTGAATGTTTTACAGTGCGACCCATGTTTGTGAATTTCAATAGGATCTATGGTGGTAACATAGGGATCGGGCCAAGGACCTATTTGTATGCACGTACTATATAAGTGCAATTAATGGGTCAGTTTTAAACATTCAGAAATCACGTCGTGCACCACATTGTAATCGTATCCTTTCATAGTGAAATTCCTCTGCCTCTACCCGTGGTTTTTTCCGCAAGATTTCCACGTAAGTTTATGTGTTCTTGTCTTTTATTTTTGCTTGTGGTTTGCTTTATTCCGTCCTATTCATAACAAACTGGTATCAGATCCAATTTGATTATTTTTTCAAAGATGACAATCATGAAGTATGATATTCCGTTATTGGATCGCAACACTAGATTTTTGTTATGGCCGGTTAAGATACGGGCTGCGCTTGCGCAAATGGATTTGGACGATGCTATATTAGGGTTTGATAAGATGCCCTCATAGTGGATGGATGAGGACAAACAGTGTAAGGATTGGAAGGATCTATCTCAGATCCACCTTCATTTATCCAATCAGATTCTACAGGATGTTTTGAAGGAGACCACTGTCGTTGCGTTGCGGTTGAAACTGTAATCGTTATGTATGATGAAGAGCCTAACGAGTAAGTTGAATCTCAAATGATGACTTTATTCCCATCGTATGTCTGAGTGTGCATCCTTGGAGGATCACCTATCTATCCTTAAGGAAATCTTCTCTGATTTAGAGTCTATGGAGGTTAAGTATGATGAGGAAGATCTAGGGTTGATTTTGTTATGTTCGCTTCCTGCATCATACACAACCTTTAGGGATATGATTTTATATAGTCGTGACACCCTTATTATAGATGAAGTCTATGATACGTTGTTATCTAAGGAAAAGATAAAGCATCTTGTGAAAGGGTCAAAGACTCCAGGAGATGGTCTCATTGATCAAGGAATGACTCGTGAGAGAAATTCTGGAGGTGATGATAGGTTTAGGTTGAAATCTAGAAATAGAAACAAAACCTGTAATTATTGTAAGAAGAAGGGTCATATCAAATTCGAGTGTTATAAGGTATAGAATAGAGAGAAAAGAGAAACTCCAAAACGGAAGGAAAACCAACCAAAGAAATCTGGTGAAGCCAGTTTTGTTGAAGACGGCGATAGTGATGGAGAACTCTTGGTAGTTTCTAATGGTAACTCCAAACCCTGTGAGGATTCAATTCTTGATTCAACTTGCACATTTCATATGTATCGCAATTGAGATTGGTTTACAACATATGAAACAGTCTCTAAAGGTGTTGTGTTGATGGGAAATAACACACCTTGTAAGATAGTTGGTATTGGAACAATCAGAATTAAGATGTTTGATGGGGTTGTGAGGACTCTTGGTGATGTGCGATATGTCCCAGACTTAAAGAGAAATCTTTTTTCCTTAAGTACCCTTGATTCAAACGGGTATAGGTACACTGGTGAAGGTGGAGTATCGAAGGTTACTAAAGGTTCTCTTATTGTGATGAAGGGGCAGAGAAAGACTGCAAATTTATATGTCTTGCAAGGGTCTACGGTTATAGGTGATACAACTATTTCTACCTCCTCTCTATTAGAAAGTGATTTGCTAAATTTTGGCATATGTGCCTGGGGCATATGAGTGAAAATGGGATGGCTGAACTTAGTGTTATTGTAATGACCCGAGACTACCCCCTAGTTATTACACGGTGCTCATGACCCCGAAGGACCACAAGCTAACCCTTTCTTGATATCTGTACCTGAACGCTACATAATATCTGAAAATAAAATGCAGAGAAACAGGCAGAAACAAGCCATAAGGTTCAACACGTCTAAAAATACTCAAAACTGAAAATTGAATACCGATACATCTGTCTGAAAAGCCTCTAAACTATCTAAACTGCGAAGTTGATGGGACATGTCCCCAACAAACTCTGTCTACTGAAAATAAATAACGTCTGATGAAATAATAAAACAAGGATCATCCTCGAATGAAGAGGACTCACTTCTACGTCCACTGCTGTTGACTAGGACTGAACTGCTTAGGGTACTCTGGAGCTCGTTCCTCTGAACCTATGGTGTCAAATAAAACACCATAGCGTAAATTGAGGTAAGGCTAAATGCAAGGGCTCATACATGAACAATTACTTAACTGAAAAATCATGAGAGTACCGAACGAGAACGCATACATGAATGCACAAACCATAATCACAATCATCACAACTCTAAATACTGAAACTCGGGTACCGCTTTACTGTCATCTGAACCCACTACTAACACTGAAATACTGAGTCACTGAATCATCTGATACTGACAACTGAGTACTGAAGTTGAGATCAGTATTATCTAGCAAATGATCTCGAAATTTGAGGTTACTAAAACTGATTACCTGAATATACTCACATCAATGACTGAATTCTGAACTCACTGCTCTCGATTGACTGAATCGGAGATCAACCTCTCTAACGGATGATTTTGAAATCTATTATCAATGATAAGAAAATGATCATGTCTGAATCTGACAACAAGAATACTCAACTAAATCTGAGATAGAGATCATGCCTATCTATCGGGTGATCGCTGGATCTGATGATGAGATTACTTAACTGATTCTGAAACTGAGATCAAGCCTATTTATCGGGTGATCTCTGGATATGATAATGAGATTACTCAACTGATTTTGAAACTGAGATCAAGCCTATCTAATAACTGAGACCCAGCCTATCTGACGGGTGGTTCATGAATCAATGGAACTATCTGAGTTCCTCACTGCTATAGATGACTGTATCTGACAGTCCTAAATTCTAAAGATTGATACTGAAATTGTAATTGTGGGAAGTAGTTACTTAACCGACATACACCGACCTCCACTGTTGGGGTCCAATATGTAACCCCAGCTGGAAGGGTGTCAATACCGTACCACAGGTAAAGACTTTATGGTCAAGCCTCTCTGGTGGGTGACCCTCGCAAAAGTTAGCCTAAGGCAATATCATATTCAAACCTCTCTCTACGGGTACAGCCTTTACTGGAGGGTGACTCCTGCATCCTGCGCTGGCTATGCAGATCTGGAGTTCAGGGATTGCTCCTAATGACTCTGCCTCTCTCTATCGGGGAGTCGCCATCCCTGTCCTCTCTCGGTGCTAGCTCATACTCCTAACTGAAAGACTCTGAACTGATTCTCAACTGAACACAAACTGAGCTGAATCTATACTGATCATGTTTCTCAAATGATCTGACTGAGTTAAGATAAATTCACTTGGTTCCGTATTTGACGGAATACTACTGAATCACAGTATCTGACTGATGATACAGAGCTTTGAAATAGATTACTCGGTCACTACCGAGATCAGAATGGAACATTCGAATACAACTAGATCTGAGCTGAGTACAGCACTGAGGCTAGATTACTAGCGATACTGAGATCATAGAGATTACTAAGATTACTGAGATTTCTTAAGTTCCATATCTGTCTGAGGGTACAGAGTTCTATAATTCATTGAGTTTTGAGAATCATGGCTCGATTGGGATTATTGTTGAAAACTAACACAGGCTCTAGACAGAAGCTAAATTGTCGAGTATAAATACCCCCAAGACTTGATAACATAAAAGTAAAACATAACCATTATTGACTAGTCATAACCACAGTCATTCATTCATCATCACAATCACTAAAGCATATCTTCAAGCATTTAGGAATCATAACCATATATTCTCCATCACAATCACTAAGGCATCCCTTCAAGCATTTAGGAATCATAACATATATTCACTGTCACACCCCCTTTTTAACTCCAAAAAGATTAATTTTATTTTAAAGTTTGGAAGGGTTTTTATTATCAAAGTGACAAAAATGAAGATTTTGTTTCAGAAAGTATTATTTACATTTAAACTCAGAGTCGCCACTTGACATAATCCGGTGTGCCAAGTCACTTTTGAAAAATTCTTTTCAAAACTGTTTTGACTCTTTTAAAACTGATTTGCGAACAGAGATTCCGGCTAAGGAATTCTTTTGACCGAGGGGAAGGTGTTAGGCACCCCTCGATCCCGTGGTTCGACCACAGTCACTTGGTGAAGCGTATCGGCTAATTCTACACTATGAATTACAAACCACACAAAACACGTAAAACAAACAAACAAACAGACAAAATAAAATGAATCAAAATATAGTGTCCAGTCCAATTTATACAGTCTAAAATAGAAAAATGCTAAGATAAATCCTATCTAACCTATACTAATACTAACTACGCTCCCGCGCTTTACCCGACGCCTCGGGCCTTACTCTCAAATTCCTTCCACCAACATAGTACGTCGGGGTATCCCCCGGTGAACAAATACAATTCCTTCGGGGCATTCCCCAAAAATAAATAAAATGTCAATTTCATGCGATAAACTAGGAAAAATCCAAAAAATATTTCAAACATTCCAACAATCCACCAATTCTAAATTTTGCCTAGCCGAGCCTACTATTTGCCTACCCGCTCGACGACATATAACGTTCAACATCAATAATGAATCAAAATACCATAATATTAACTTTTATCAATTTTTGATTTCTGACCCAAATCCATTCTTAACGACACAAATAGCAATCACCATTTCAACAATCCATGCTCATTTTAGTAACGAATTTAAACAACAAAATCATATCAATGAAATCAAGTCATCATAATCAACCAACACGTAACCATAGCCAATGCAACCAATCAAAATGAATAAGAGAACGGGTTAAAGAAATGGACCTCAATAGAACGTTCTCGTAGATAATAAAGAAGTTCGAGACCGAAATCCTCCAATACAGAACCCCAACGACGTACTCACCAAACCAATAATCCAAGAGTACCAACTGATTCGATTTCAACCAATAATAAAACCACAAAGCAGGAACAAAACCGATGAATCCCCAAAGCTCGATCCCAGCGACAGAATACAAAATTAGACAAACCCAAAAAACCCCAATGCGTAGTATCGAAAATGAACCGCGAAAAAGACAAAACCAAAGCCTCAGAAATGTAGCAGAAAGACTAAAAAAAATGTGGCTTAAACTCCCTGATGTGTGTGTATTGATGTATGAAGAAAAGGGTATGTCTATTCAATCATGTTGCTGGGTGGAAAATTTTGTGTATGGGTGGGAAGGTCTTGTATGCATATGGTTTCCCCTTCTTTCATTCCATGAAGATCTATGGAGGTCCCTCCATTTCTATGAGAAGAAGGTGTTTATATATTGTATATGATAAAATGGTCAGGGACAAGGAATCTTCTGTGGGGGCCCTCTTCTTCTTTTTTTGTTTTCTTTCTTTTTGTTATAGAAAAGATGAGAAAAACATGTGAATGAGGTTGGGGGAGGTGACGTGGGTTAGGTGGTAGGGTATATGATAAAGTTTGTTAGGGTATAGGTTAGGGATTTATTAAATTTTTGTTATTTTGTATTTTTATGGTGTATAATTACATGGGTGAGGGTACACGGTAGGATAAAGTAAAAAATGAGAAAACAAATTTTTTGGAGGAACAAAATTAGGTGTCTATATTCACCATCCCAATCACTAAGGTGTCTCCTCAAGCATTTAGGAATCATAAACATGTAATAGTGTAGGGGGAACATGCTATTGGATCATACTCTATTCAACAAGGTCTTGCATATAGTACTTCGCACGTATGTTAGTCTTGGCATGTATCGGATAACACATGTTTTGGAAAACTTTATACTATCATGTCACAACTCGTTCACTAAGGCTTTTCAACAAACACTAGGCATGAATGGGTTTACACCTTATTGGGGATTTCATGCTATGATGTCATAATTCATTCACTAAGGCATTTCAACAAATACTTGGCATGCATGGGCTTGCACACAATTGGGGGTTTCCTAATCAACATGCTATAATGATACTAATCCCTTCACATGAGCATTTTATCAAAAACCATTTCTATACTTAATTGATATGAACACATCACATAGAAAGCAACTTGAAGAGGGTTTATCATAAACATCACATGAATTCTACATACTAGGGTCAAAGCTTGAAAACCTTGTAAACAACCATGAATCACAACTCAATCATAGCAGGAACATCAATTTCAACTCACATGCATCATAAAAACCCATAAACACAAGATCTTTAAATTTTATAAAAAGGGTTCTTGAGCTTTTTGGATGAAAGGGACCCAAAAATCAACATCTACATACCTTGGAGAAACTTCCTTCTTGAAATCCCTTGGAGAGATTCTTAATTTATCTTGATCTCTATTGATTTTTCTTGAAGAAGAAATAAGGGTTTTGATTTTGTAGAAACCCTAGTTTTTGGTATGGAAGAGGAGAAATGAGGTTGTGAGCCTTTATCGGGTATATATACTAGCTGAAAAAGAGTGAGAAAAGACCACAAAGACCTTTTAAAAACGTCTTAAAATTACTGATTGGGACATGCGACGGTGGGGTGCGATGGTCCATCGCATGTCTGATGGTCCGTCAGACCACTCTGTCGCACAGGACCAGAACTGGGTCGCACTACCTTGGTGCAAGGTGGAGTGCGATGGTCTATCGCATGGTCGACGGTCCGTCGGACCACTCTGTCACACATAACCAGAGGGATGGCTCATTGTAACATTGCAACGGTGGAGGTAAACGATCCGTCGCATGCTCGACGGTCCGTCGGACCACCCCATCGTACCTGGAAAAATCTAAATCCAACTGTTTTCAGTAAAGCGGCTATAACTCACTCGTTCGATGTCAGATTTTGATGAAATTGGAATCGATGGAAAGCTTATTCAATGATATACATGATAAAAGGTCGATAGTAAGGAAATTATACATGGTTTAAAGTATTTCATACTTAGGAATACACTTCTCAAATCTATAGAACCGGATTTTCACCTTATAGAACACGCTCTAAGGCTCAGACTAGGAGAGAATTTTTTGGGGTGTTATAGTTATCTTGTATATATTTTGGGACAAGAATCTATATAAATGCAACAATGACTTCACCACAAGTTCATGTACAAAACAAGAACACTTATGAAGTTCCTTAACACCTTCAATACAAGATTATGAATAATCTATCCAAAAGAGTGTTAAATTTCAGAAAAAAGACGAAACAGAATTTTAAGTCCAAGTCCCCCGACTTCATGGAGTGTCCTTAAGGAATAATTTCCCTCACTATACCCGAGGTTATGGAATCTTCCTCCCAGGATAAAATGGCCTTCAATCTGAACAATAGCGGTACCTCAAATTGTTGGATTCAACGCTCACTCAATAGCTGAATGATCACACAGAGTTTTTGTTAATAACAAAAGATTTTTTCCTATCAAAATTGATACCAACACCTGAGTAAAATATCAAGTTTTTATAGCCTAAAGTGTATCCTTTCAGAAAGGAAGCATTGGTTCAGCAGAAAGCCACCTTTTCTGCAATAGTCACGTCCATACATTGGGACTGCACTGGAGATGCCCTTGGACTGCCGCCACATGTGATGTTTTGCAGATTCCAGTGAGAAACTACGCTACGTCTGCGCCACAGGTCGTATACCTACACTGCGTATATGGTCACATGTCACCCTACAATGTGAAACAGTATGCCTCTTCTCGAAGGGTCGTATCCCTTCGTGATGTGTGTTGCATATACGTTGGAATGGCATCCATTTGGAGAAAATTAATACTACCAGATTTTGGATTAAATTTTCACTTGTAAACAAGTTCCAAATAAATTTTGTCTAAAAAATTAGATCTCATCGATCGATCATTTTTCAAATCCAAATCCAAATCCAAATTTGAGCCAAGCGAGAGACGATGATAGTATGAGGCATCACCTAGTTCTTTCTTCTCTATCCATGTGGAATCAGTGTTTCTCATTATAAACACTTACAAGTTCTCTTCTCCCACTAATGTGGGAGAAATAGTGAACTTTCTAATTTGGGAGTACACTTTTCGAATTGGTGTCTCCCTTCTCTCCACTATTTTCTTTTCATTTTCCATTCACATATACACCTTGAACCTAAAACTTAGCAGGAGAGGACTTCTTGATGACTAGAGTATTACCAAATTGTAGTTCTATGAGCACTGCATTTTTGGGAAGCAGAAGAGAGTCAGATTCACTAAAGGCATCCACTCAACTAAAGGCACACTTGATTACATTAATTCTGATATCTAGGGTTCGTCTAGGAGGTGCTAATTATTTTTTGACTATTATTGTTGACTATTATTGATGACTATTCTAGAAAAGTTTGGGTGTTCTTTCTGAAGCAAAAGAATAAAGTGTTTCCTACTTTCAAGGAGTGGAAGACTATGATTGAAAAACAAATAGGAAAATAAGTAAAACACCTCCGGACTGATAATGGTTTAGAGTTCTATTCTAATGAATTTAATGTTTTGTGTTGTGCAAATCAGAAGGAATTGTGAGGCACTTAACAGTTCGTCATACTCTGTAGCAAAATGGTGTGGCCAAACGAATGAATATAACTATAATGGAGAAGGTACATTGTATGCTCTCTAACACTGGTTTAACCACAGCTTGTCTTCTTATTAACCGCTCTCCCTCAGTCGCAATTGATAAAAAGACTCCACAAGAGGTATGGTCTGGTACTCTTGCTAGTTATTCTAATTTGAGGATATTTGGATGTCTGGTTTATGCTCATGTTGATAATGGAAATTTGAAACTTAAAATTGTCAAGTGCTTATTTATGGGTTATCAGCTTGGTGTTAAAGGTTATAAGCTTTAGTGTCCAGAAAGTAGAAAGGTTATAATTAGCAGGGATATTATGTTTGATGAAACTCCCATGCTTTGGGCTCCCTCCAAATCTAGTGTTTTTCCTCTAGATGAGCTTAGTGACATGAATCAGCAAAAGTCAAGCACCCATGTTAAATTGCAAATTTTAGTAGAGCTTACACCAGTGCGTACTTCTCAATCTAGCCCAGAGCTACAAAGTGATACTATTTCTTCTTCACCACCAGTGATGCTACAATATTCTATTGCTAAACAAAGGCCTAAAAGATATATTAGACTTCCTAAGAAGTATGTTGAAGCTGATTTGATTGCTTATGCATTGAATGTAGCAGAAGGTATTGATTCTGATGAAGAACCTTCTTCTTACTCAGAGGCAGTTAGTTGTGATGATTTCGGCCGATGGATGATTGCTATGTAGGAGGAGATGGAATAACTTCATAAGAATGGCAGATTAGATCTGGTGAAATTACCTAAAGATAAGAAAGTTGTCCTTTACAAGTGGGTATTTAAAGGTAAAGAAGAAACATTGGGAGTTGAATACGCTAGGTACAAAGCAAGACTAGTTGCTTAATGTTACAGTCAGGTTCCAGGTATTGACTTCATAGATGTGTTTTCTCCAGTTGTAAAGCATAGTTTGATTCGAGCCTTGCTTGGTATTGTGGCAATGCATAATCTTGATCTTGAGCAATTGGATGTCAAAACTGCATTCTTACATAGAGAACTTGAGAAGGACATCTATATGCAGCAACCAGAGGGCTTTGTAGTTTCAGAAAATGAGGACTATGTATGCTTGCTGAAAAAGTCTCTTTGTGGCTTTAAACAGTTGCCTAGACAATGGTATAAGAGGTTTGACTCTTTTATGACCTCTCATATATTTTGGAGGAGTAGTTATGATAGCTGTTTCTACTTCAAGGAGGTAAGTGGTGGTTCGGTCATGTATCTTCTCTTATATATATATTGATGATATGTTGATTGGAGCAAAGGATATGAGAAAGATAATAAAAGTCAAATCCCAACTTAGCAAGGAGTTTGAGATAAAGGATCTAGGAGCAGCAAAAAAGATTCTTGACATGGAAAGTCTGAGGGATAGAGAAAAGTGTAAGTTATACTTGAGTTAGAAAAGGTATATTGAGAAAGTACTTCACAGGTTCAATATGCGAAATGCCAAACCTGTCAGTACTCCATCAGAAGTTCACTTCAAACTCTCAACCACTTTATCTCTAAAGACAGATGATGAGCATCACTATATGTCTCGAGTTCCATACTCTAGTGCCGTCGGGTCTTTTATGTATGCGATGGTATATTCCCGACCAGATTTAACATATGTTGTCCGTGTAGTTAGCATATACATAGCAAATCCTAGCAAAGAACATTGGAAAGCAGTTTAGTGGATTTTCAGATATTTGCATAGATCTGCTGATTTTTTTTACAGTTTGGACGAAATAGAGATGGAGTGATTGGGTATATTGATTCTGGTTTTGCAGGAGACCATGATAAAAGGAGGTCCCTTACAGGCTATATTTTCACCATTGGTGGTTGTGCTATTAGTTGGAAAGCTACTTTACAGACTACGATTGCTTTGTCAACTACTGAGGCAGAGTACATGGCTATTACAGAGGCTTTCAAGGAAGCTATTTTGTTGAATGGTCTGTTTGGTGAACTTAGCAAAGACTTTCGGATTACTATGGTCTTTTGTGATAGTTAGAGTGCGATCTTTTTTAAAAAAGATCAGATGCTTCATGAGAGGACAAAGCACATTGATGTACGGTATCATTTTGTGCTTGAAATTATAGCTCATGGTGTTATTGTGGTAAGTAAGATTAGTACCCATGATAAACCTACTGATATGATGACCAAGACACTACCAAGTGCAAAGTTTGAGAATTGCTTGGACTTGGTTGGTGTTAGTTGTTAAGATGTGCCCTTAGGGCTTTTGTGGAAGAAGTGGAGAGTTTTCTTGAAATAAATTTGAGTTCTGAATCAGAATTCGTGTCAAGTTGGAAATTGTTAGAGTTGTGACCCAAATTTTATTGATCCAGTCCTGAAAGTTTTGAGATGCACCCATGTTTGTGATTTTTAATGGGGTCTGTGTTGGTAGCATAGGATTGGGCCTAGGACCTATTTGTACGCACATACTATATAAGTGCAATTAGTGGGTCGGTTTTGAACATTCAGAAATTACGTCGTGCTCTACATTGTAGTCCTTTCCTTTCATAGTGAAATTCCTTTGCCTCTGTCCGTGGTTTTTCCCACAAGGGTTTCCACGTAAATTTGTGTGTTCTTGTCTTTTCTTTTTGCTTGTGGTTTGCTTTATTCTGTCCAATTCATAACAAAGTACATAGAGAATACTATGCGTAATAGTATGGATGATGATGAATGGTTGTGTTGTTTGTGGTCCTTAACTTTGTGACAATATCAGATTTCTTAGTCTATCTTCTGTAGGTATCGACAAGAAGATGCTCACGAATTCATGCACCAACTGGTGCTATAAATTTGTCAGACTCCCATGAACTCAACAAGATTGTGGATAAAGTAGAGAGGTTGTTTCTGATATACCTTTGGTTCAGTCAAGTATGTGAAACAAATACGGTAATGAAGAAGCCATACTAAAAACAATGAAGAATAGAATCGTATTAATAACAAATAGTACCTATTAACCTTTTATTCTAATCTCCGGCCTCCATATCCTTTACCTAGCGTCATATTCTTGGTAAGCTGTAGATCAGCCATGTCTTGTTTAATTTACCACTGTCAAATCCTTCTTCGGCCTACTTCTACCTCTCCTTATACCCGTCATAACCGACCTCTCACACCTCTTTACTGAGACATGTGTGCATCTCTTCTTCACATGTCTGAACAATTTCAGTTTTATTCTCTCATCTTGTCCAGAGACCACTCTTACCTTGTCCCTGATATCTTTGTTCCTAATTCTGTATTTTCAAGTATGTTCACACATTTATCTCAACATCCTCTTTTGGCTATTTTCATTTTTTTGACGTACAACTTCTTGACAGCCAGCTGTCTTTTCTGGCAGAGCTGTTAAGGAAAGGGATAAGTCTCTCAAACCCGATCGAGCTTTTTGTCTCCTTTAGTATATTTTCAAAGGAAATGTCCCCTCGGAAATTTTGGCTAAAAAAATTGCCTTTCCGCACATAACTTGAATATTAACTATCCTATCACAATCCATATTGGTTTCTAAATAACTTAGTCATTCAAACTTATAGTTTTTGTTCATACAATAGTTGATTTGCCTCTCTAAAGTTCCCTGTCCACAACTTAATTTCATTTGGTCCTTCAAAGTGTCCATAGTCCATATTTCATCTTTGCCATTTCTCCATCTAGTCTTTTTCTTTTTTGTAATAAATATAATGAGAATGAAAGTCCTATTTTCAAAAAGCTAACATGAGATTTTCTTTTTGGTTGCAGACAGACTGTTGAGGCATCCAATCCAGGAACGCCTAATGCTATGAACTCCTCAAATTTCCATGCATGCATATGGAGAGGTTGGATGAAGCATCTTTAAACTGGATGCATAATGAAAACCATCTACATCGAAAGAATGGCAGCTTTGTTGACGAAGACACCATCTCAATTTCCAATTCCTGAAAGATACTGAGTTGATTTCCCTGGTAAACTCATCTTCTATTTCTATCTATTTGATAGTCCCTGTTATGTACATGTTTATGCATGCAGACTTAGCCTAATCTACAATTAAATAACTTTCCTACTTAGCAAATCTACTTGCTATTAGTAAAGGATAATCCAAGTAAAATGAAACGGAGAGTATATGATATTTTTATAAGAAAGGATTTAGATAATATATATATATATGATATGGTATGTATATGTGTATGCATGAGAATTAACTAACTTTCCTACTTAGCAAATTTACTTACTATTAATATAGGATCCAAGTAAAATGAAACTCAAGAGTATATGATATGTATGTAAGAGAAGATTTAGGTAATATGATATATATTTTTATGATATTATATGTACATGTATATACATGAGGATTTAGCTTCCTTCCCTCCCTTTTCAAATCCATTCAATTATGAAAATCCACTCCTCACTATATAGTAACTTCCAACCAACTCTCCAAATTTCAAATCCTTCAAAACTTCAGTAACAAAAGACATATTAATTTACTTTCCAAAACAAAAAAACCTATTTCTTGATTTCATTTTCTATATAAACCCCCATTCTATATGTTGTTTTCCTCATCATTACAAAAAATACCCTTGTCTTAAAAAGCCTTAGAATCCCATTCTTTACACAAAAATCTTGATATTTTTTTTTTGCAAAAAAAGAATCTTGATTTTCATCATTTTTTTTGTTGCTTTTCTTATGGAGAACAAAAAAAATCAACACACATCTGTTAAGTCAGTTGATTCTTTCAAGGATTTGATTGGTTCGTCTCCAGAATCAACTCATCATGTGGAATCTTCTGATTCTGATCCTTGGATTGATAGTTCTACTTCTGATGATGATGATTTAGATACAGTGGACTCAGAATGGTTTGTTGCTAATGATGGGCCAATTGATGCTAAGCCCATTGCATCAGTTGAGTCCAAATATGATTTTGAGGTTAAGCCCATTACCTCAATTGGGCCCAAATATGATTTTGAGGTGAAGCCCATTACCTCAGTTGGGCCCAAATGTGATTTTGAGGTTAAGCCCATTACCTCAGTTGGGCCCAAATATGATTTTGAGGTGAAGCCCATTACCTCAGTTGGGCCCAAATATGATTTTGAGGTTAAGCCCATCCAGACAGTTGAGTCCAAATGTGATTTTGGGGTGAAGCCCATTACCTCAATTGGGCCCAAATGTGATTTTGAAGCCAAGCCCATCTCGTCACTTGAGGCCAAGTGTGATTTTGCAAGAGAAAATGAAGAAAATAAGCCTGTGTGGACACCTAATGTGTTAAAAACTTACAAGGTATGTACTTTTAAAACTCTTATAATCAATATATACATAAATTATAGACTAGTTATACACGAATTATAATATGCTATACATCTGCCAACTACTTTTAGTTAATTGTTCTGGTCTTTGTTATGGCATCTTAATTGACTGTGGTGTCCGAGCTAGCTTCATGCACCTCGACTAAATGTATGTATATATGTATAACATCTCAATTAATCCAAAATATCAAACTTGTCATATTTTCATCATCTGTGTATATTTGTATGAACGTATCAGTTAAGATTCTTATATTTTTGTCATTTTTGTTGTTCTGTCAGGGTACTGGACTTGTTAACTTAGGCAACACATGCTTTCTGAACGCGGTATTGCAATGTTTCATGCACACGGTGCCTTTGTTTGACCTACTTCTGCGTAACACTCATGTGCCATGTGATCGTAAGGACAATTGTTTCTCAAAGATATCTGTTGTTTTGTTCCATTTTGAATTATTATTGATGTTCTGTTCATTTCTTCTTTTTTTTATAGTCGTTGCAGGTTACGCTGATTTCTGTTTAATTTGCGTTTTCAAAGAGCTTATTGGCAGTTCGTTGGCTTATGATGGTGGTTCTATTTCGCCTTGGAAACTTGTCGACAATTTGAGTTGTATCCTCAGTCATGTGTTGTTTATGGTTTAACGAGATATTCCCCATTTGGCACACACACACGAGTGGAATAGAAAATAATTTGTGAAATAGGATGGATGATGACGAATGTTTGTGTAGTTTGTGGTCCTTAACAAAGTGAAAAAATAATAGATTTTTCGTCTGGTTTCCGTAAGTATCAGCAAGAAGATGCTCATGAATTCTCGCAATGCTTTCTCAATAGGCTTGAAAGCCAATGTAATGACATTGTCCAACAAGTTTTTGGCGGCCGGCTTGTCAGCAAGGTAAGCATACTAGAATACTATCTTATTATTCATATGTATCTTGAAAATATGACGTTTGTAATGTTAAATATCTCTTTCTCAAATTGCAGCTTCGCTGTTGCAACTGCGGCCACTGCTCCAACACTTATGAGCCTCTTATAGACGTGAGCTTGGAGATCAAAGATGCCGACAGCTTACATTCAGCGTTGGAGTCTTTCACAAGAGTTGAGAAACTTGATGATCCAGAGATCAAGTATACTTGTGAAAGATGTAAGGAGCAAGTCTCAATTGAGAAGCAACTGATGCTATACAATGCCCCTTCCGTTGCTGTCTTTCATTTGAAGCGATTCCAGAATGACAGTTCCATTGTGCAAAAGGTGGACAAGCATATTTCATTTCCGTTGGAATTGGACTTGCTTCCTTACACCGAAAATATCCAATCCTATAATGTGAGTATCTGTTAGTACATTTACTTTATATTTTGTTAGTAATAACATGATGTTATTTTCAATTTTTACTTGTCTCTGACAGGAAGAAATGAAGTACGATCTTTATGCAGTTATAGTGCACGCCGGGTCTACATCCAGTTCGGGACACTATTACAGCTTCATTTGTGCTGAACCCAATGAATGGTACAAATTTGATGACTCGACGGTACGTAGAATAGTGCAATCATATTCTCTGTTATATGTCACTGATAGTCTATTTTGCCAAGCTTCTTGAATGACAACTAACTTGATATTATTTCGTTTGTCATAGATTTCTCGGGTTCACGAAGATCTTGTTTTGGAAGAGGAAGCATATATTATGTTTTATGCAAAGAGAGACACTCTGTGGTTTTCAGATTTTGGTGCACTGCAATTGCATAATGTGGACACTATCCGCCTACTTTATCTTTCACTTCCAAATAATCATGCTTCCTATGTCAGTGAATCTAATGCTTCTGCAATCGACACTTCTTCATCTGCTGCAAGACCAACTGGTGCAATCAACTCTTCAGATTTTCATGAACTCACGAAGATTGCGGATAATGAATTGAAGAAGACTGTGCAAATGTTTACTCTAGGATCGCCTAGTGCTATTAACTCTTCAAAAGAAAACAATACTTCTCAGGACACTGGTGTGACCGAAAGTGTTAGAAAAATGCATAAGAGCTGCAGCAGTTAAATTTTTATGTTATCTGTTAGAAGTTAATATTAGTCAGCAGTAAAATTGGTTTCTAATCCTTATCCTTATCTTTAGGAGTTGGTTATTTTTTCAGTTAGGATTGTAACCTATAAATAATTTTAATTCTGCAATAAAGTTGTAGTTTTTGCTTTCATCAATATCTCTCTGTTAAACTTATCAAACTCATGTTCCACTTGTTCGTAAACATGTAAAATCAGTTTCTTATGTTCTTCACTCTCTGAAAACTAACAATTGGTATCAGAGCACTTATTTATTGAGGGATCTGTGGGTGTTTCCATCTAAGTAATAACTGAAACAAGGCAAGTTTATGAAGCATGAAAGCAGAATCAAGTTTTTCAAGTATGGCACCACCTGTTTTTAAAGGTGAAAACTATCATATTGGGGCTGTAAGGATGGAAACTTATCTAGACGTCATGGATATATGGGAGGCAGTTGAAGAGGATTATGAAATTCCTCCATTGCCTGACAATCCAACTATGGCCCAGATCAAGAACCATAAAGACAAGAAAACCAGAAAATCAAAGGCAAAAGCCTGTCTATTTTCAGCAGTATCTTCTTCAATTTTCACTCGAATTATATCTCTAAAGTCAGCCAAAGACATATGGGATTATCTCAAGTCAGAATATGAAGGGGATGATAGGATCAGAGGTATGCAAGTTTTGAATCTTATAAGAGATTTCGAGATGCCGAAGATAAAAGAAACCGAAACCATAAAAGATTACTCTGAAAGGCTCCTGAACATAGCAAATAGAGTAAGATTGCTTGGTTCCGTGTTTAATGATTCTCGTATTGTTGAAAAAATTATGGTAACTGTGCCGGAAAGATTTGAAGCAACCATAACTACTTTGGAAAACACCAAGGATCTATCCAAGATCACCTTGGCGGAGTTGTTGAATGCTTTGCAGCTCAAGAACAACGAAAGGTCATGAGAGATGAAGGAAATACCGAGGGAGCATTGTTTGCCAAGCCTCAAGATGGAGGTAAAAATAAAAAGAAGAAGAACAAGAAGAATGATGAAAGCACTCCAGCAGGTACTGCAACAGGAAAAACTGGAAACAAAAAGAAAAGTTTTCCTCCATGTAAGCATTGTAACAAGAAAGACCATCCACCATACAAGTGTTGGAGAAGGCCTGAACCTAAGTGTAGTAAATGCAATCAACTTGGGCATGAAGCGGTCATTTTCAAGAACAAAAATCAGCAACAAGAAGCAGATGCTCAAATCGTGGATGGAGAGGAGGAAGATCAACTCTTTGTTGCTACATGTTTTTCAAGTAAATCATCAAGTGAGTGTTGGTTGATTGATAGTGGATGTACTAATCACATGAAAAATGATAAGGATCTCTTCAAGGAATTGAAGCCTACGACCATTACTAAAGTCAGAATAGGTAACGGTGAATATATTCCTGTACAAGGAAAAGGAACGGTTGCTATTCCAAGTCACTCTGGTACAAAAACAATTTCTTAAGTGCTTTATGTACCTGAAATAGATCAGAACTTACTTAGTGCTTACTTAGTGCTGGTCAATTGATGGAAAATGGCTTCAAATTACATTTTGAAGATAAACATTGCTTAATCAAGGATGCATCAGATCAAGAAATGTTTAAAGTAATAATGAGAGGCAAAAGTTTTTCATTAGATCCATTTGAGGAGGAGCATGTGATTTTTTCAGCCAAAGAAAATGTTGCAGAAGTATGGCACAAGAGACTAGGACATTATCACTATGAAAGGTTGCTTAAAATGCAAAAGGCAGAAATAGTCGAGGACCTACCTATCTTAGAAGTGAATTCTTCAAATTGCCTTGCTTGTCAATATGGTAAACAAAGCAGACTTCCATTTCCAAAAACAACTTGGAGAGCATCAAAGAAATTGCAACTAATTCATACATAACAGGACCTCAAAGGACTCCCTCACTAAAAGGTAGTCTTTACTACATCATTTTTGTTGATGATCTAACTCGCATGTGTTGGATTTACTTTCTCAAGAGTAAGTCCGAGGATGCTAATGTCTTTTGGAAGTTCAAAGTAAAAGTACGAAATGAAGCTGCTTGTAAAATTCAGTCCATACGAATTGATAATGGAAAGGAATACACTTCTCAACAATTCAACATTTTATGTAAGGAAGCAAGGATTCATCATCAGCTTACTACTCCGTATACTCCTCAACAAAATGGAGTAAGTGAAAGAAGAAATAGGTACATAATGGAGATGACCAGATGCATGATGCACGAGAAGAACTTGCCAAAGAAATTTTGGGCAGAAGCAGCAAATACATCAGTTTTTCTCCAAAACAGGCTTCCCACAAAGGCGGTGAGAGGTCGAACTCCTTTCGAAGCTTGGTATGGGTTCAAACCATAATTAAACTTCCTTAAAGTGTTTGGTTGTCTCTGTTTTTCCTATGTTCCTCAAGTTAAACGAGACAAGCTAGATAAGAAATCTGTTCCAGGCATTTTTATTGGATACAGTGCAGTTTCAAAGCTGTATAAAGTCTTCCAACCGCAAACTGAAAATATAATCTTCAGTAGAGATGTGTATTTTATGGAGAATGAAGAATGGTGTTGGGAAGACTCAAATAAACCTGTCCTAAACTCTTTGGACTCAGCAGAAAAGTTTCTTGCCAAAGTTCCTGAAAAGCAAATATCACTCTCATCGCAAGATAAAGTGGTGAATCATTCACCGGTTAAAGGTACTCGACTACTCACTGATATATACAGAGATGTAATATGGTAGTATGTGAACCTGTTGGGTACATTGAATACAAGAATGATGAAAATTGGGTGGCTGCAATGAAAGAGGAGTTGTTTATGATTGAGAAGAACATGACTTGGAAGCTTGTTGATCAACCTAAAGACAAAAAAGTAATTGGGTTGAAATGGATCTTCAGAACAAAGTTAAATGCTGATGGTTCAGTCAACAAGCATAAAGCAAGGCTTGTCGCTAAGGGATATGCTCAAATTTTTGGTGTAGATTACTTTGATACATTCGCACAGTGGCTAAGCTTGACACGATTAGGTTACTTCTTGCTCTTGCTGCACAATTGGGCTGGAAAGTGTATCAGATGGATGTCAAATCGGCATTTCTTAATGGTTTTCTCCACGAAGAAATTTATGTTGAGCAAACTGAAGGCTTTGTGACGAAAGGAAAAGAGAACAAAGTTTACAGGCTAAGGAAGACGCTTTATGGACTTAAACAAGCACCAAGGGCCTGGTATGGTCGAATAGATGATCATTTACTTGGGTTACGCTTTGAAAAGAGTCTATCAAAATCTACACTTTATGTTAAACATAATGGCATTGATATTCTTGTTATGTCTATATATGTTGATGATGTACTAGTTACAGGGAGCAATACAAAGAATATTTAAGATTTCAAGCAAGAAATGATGCAAGCCTTCGGGATGACTGATCTTGGTCTAAAGTCCTATTTTCTTGGAATGGAAATCAAACAGGGATAGAATGAAGTTTTCATTTGTCAGAAGAAATATGCTAAAGAAATTCTGAAGGAGCTCAACATGGAAGATTGCAAGGAGATGAAAACTCCTATGAACCAAAAAGAGAAACTAAGCAAGAATAATGGAGCAGAGAAAGTGGAGGAAACGTACTTCAGAGGCTTAGTCGGTTGTTTGATGTATCTCATAGCTACAAGACCCGATATTTTGTATGTTGTAAGCATTTTATCGAGGTTCATGCATTGTGCTGGTGAGCTGCATCTAAAAGCAGCAAAAAGAGTAATCAGATACATCAAAGGAACCATTAATTATGGTGTCAAGTTTCAAAAAAATCCAAATCTGAAACTACTTGGGTATTCTGGTAGTGATTGGGGTGGATCAGTGGATGATATGAAGAGCACATCTGGATATTGCTTTAGTCTTGGCTCCAGAATATTTTCTTGGTGCTCAAAGAAGCAGGATATTCTGGCTCAATCCACTGCAGAGGCAGAATTTATGGCTGCAACAGCAGCAGCGAATCAAGCTCTGTGGTTGAGGAAAGTATTTGTTGATTTGCATATGAATCAAACAAAAGGAACTGAAGTATTTGTGGACAACCAATCTGCGATTGCAATTTCTCACAATCCTGTATTTCATGCCAAAACAAAACACTTCAACATCAAGCTTTTCTTCTTAAGGGAAGTGCAAAAGACTAGTGATGTGATTCTTCTCTATTGTAAAACCGAGGAGCAGCTGGTTGATATCTTCACCAAGCCTTTACCGGGAAACAAATTTCAACTTCTCAGGAAAAAACTTGGAGTTTGCAGCTCTTAAAGCAAGGAGGAGTATTAGAAAATGCATAAGAGCTGCAGCAGTTAAATTTTTATGTTATCTGTTAGAAGTTAATATTAGTCAGCAGTAAAATTAGTTTCTAATCCTTATCCTTATCTTTAGGAGTTGGTTATTTTTTCAGTTAGGATTGTAACCTATAAATAATTTTAATTATGCAATAAAGCTGTAGTTTTTGCTTTCATCAATATCTCTCTGTTAAACTTATCAAACTCATGTTCCACTTGTTCATAAACATGTAAAATCAGTTTCTTATGTTCTTCACTCTCTGGAAACTAACAGAAAGAATGGCACCTTTGTTGCCCAAGTCACTAGGTAAACTCATCTTCAATTTCTATGTATTGGTGAGTCATGTCATTAGCTTACTACTCCCTCCGTTCGCTTTTACTTGAAAATATATTTTAAGTACTGTGTACTTGTTTGAAGAGTATTACACCTACCAACTGATCGATTTGTTTATAACATCGGCAGATCAGGTTGCTAGCGAAAATCAATAGCAGATGGATACAGAGCAAGAGACGGAAATAATGCTGGCTTGTTCTATGATTAAGAAAAGAGCTCCGGGTCCAAGAGGTGAACAACTCATGGCTGCATTATTCAGATTAGGCAGCCGTGAAAGTTCAGTTCGCTGAGCGAGAAAAGGAGAAAAATGGAAGTTTCTCTGAGTCGAAAGGATGATGGAAGTTCAGCTGACCGGTGCAAATCCAGATTTGGCTTTGCAGGTTTACATCCTGTGGTGGCTAGCAACATCAGGTCTTGATAGGCGGATCTAAAATTTTGTGTTTATAGATTCAAGATAGAAAGGATATGTTATTGGATTTTAGTTAAATTATTTATGCATATTTAATACTTTTGAACATTTGTCCATGAGGATATAATGTAAGTTGTTTACTTGTAATACTGAGTTTTTAGTTTTTGCATATCTGTTGTTTAATTTATTATGTATAAATGTCTTATATACTACATTATTCTAACGTTGTTTGCATATATGGGTATACCAACGTAGTTGTTCTGTTATACAACAATATACATAGTGTACTTCCATAAGTAGGGTTACGGGAGGATAGTGTGCGCACAATTCTACTCTTACCTTAACAAAGGTAGAGAGACTGTTTCCAATGGATTTCCGACTCAAGTAGGACATATCAAAAGTCAAGTATGCAAAACAAATACAATAGTGAAGCAGTCAATACCAAAAATAATGGAGAATAGAGTCGTAACGACAACAAATGACACCTACTATCTTCTATCTTAATGTGTCACCATATCTACAAATGACACCTACTATCTTCTATCTTAATGTGTCACCGTATCTTTCTATCTAGTGTCATGTCATTGGTAAGCTACAGAATCAACTATATGTCTTATCTAGTCACCTCTTCCCTGTTCTTACCCCACCATAGATAGCCTGTCGCACCTCTTCATTCGGATATCTATATATCTTCTCTTCACATGTTCGAACCATTTCAGCAACATCTCTCTTATCTTTCCCACCACGGTGGCTACTCTTACCTTGTCCTTTATCTCTTCATTCCAAATTTTGTCTCTCCTAGTATGCCTACATATCTATCTCAACATCCTATTTTCTCTAATTTGATCTACTTGACGTCTGGCAAAACTCCACCTCATACTGTGAAAATATTAAAGTAGATTTTTTAGAATCATATATTTCTAGCTAAGTTTCTATAATAGTCTAGTGTAGTATTTAGGATAATCAAATTGAAGAAATATCTATATTTCTAGGTATTTCTTGGTAGAAGAATCTATAAAGTTATAGTATAGTCTCTTTGATATTTACTTAGTATAAGTCTAGATATTCTAGAGTACTGTGAGATATTTGAGGATGACATTTGTAGAATAGGGTAGAATAATCTAGATTTGTAGTATCTAGAATCATCCCTACACAAGTATAAATAGGGGATGACACTAGGCATTTGTAACCAACCAAAATCAAATCAATTCAACTAGCCTTCTTCTATACCCAAGTTTCCATTCAATATCTTCCTTCACCTTTCTAGCTTCCTTTTCTTAGTTGAATCTTCCGATCTTAGTTAACGATCTTGGGCTAGCAGAAGATCTCTTCAACTACACCTTTCTTCTGCTATTATCTACATGGTATCAGAGCCATAGCCACACGTTGGCTTCTGAAGCTTATTTCAAGATCGGGTTTGTGGTTGATTCAACTAGTTTGTCCTAATGAATTTAAGTGATCGCGTTAATAGACTGGGAATGGAGTTGTTGAATCATTCCAATTACAAGGTATGGAAGACTTTTACGGAATCATACCTTGTGGGGAGGATTTGTGGGATGTTAATGGGAGTAACACAAGTCCTCTGAAAGACGGATCGGAGAATAGTAGTGCATACAAGAAGTGGAAGCAGATTAATGTAAAAGCGGAGTTCATTTTGAAGAGGTCCATCTTCTCATTTATTTGACCATATTATAAGGTGTAAATCAGTTCATGATATTTGGAGGACACTCGATCAGTTATTCAATAAAAAGAATGAAGCCCGGCTACAGATATTGGAGAATGATTTGTCTAACGCCAATCAAGGTAATCTTTCTATTGCCGAGTCTGTCTTGAGGATTAAAAATTTGTGTTCTGAGATCTCTTTATTAATTCCAGATGAGGATATCTCTGAAGCATGAATAAGAAGAAATATTATTCGTGGTTTGAAGCCAGAATATATTCCTTTTGTGACATCGATTCAAGGATGGGCTCAACAACCATATTCCTTTTGTGATATCAATTCAAGGATGGGCTCAACAACCATCTTTGGAGGAATTTGACAATTTGTTATTGTCACAGGAGTTACTAGCCAAACAATTGGCTAGTGAATTTGTCAAAGAAAGGGAAGAAAATGCTCTTGTAGCTGACAAGAGAAATGTTAGAGGAAAGACAAGAGATATGCCTCACTCTCGATTATCTAGTGGTTCAAGCTCGCCTGGAAAGAAGGAAGAGTTTTATGACAATTATGGTAAAAGGCCTCTTAGGTGTTATCGGTGTGGTAAAGTCGGACACATTAGGAGATATTTTCAAGCCACAGAGAGCAACGTGGATCTAATGAAAAAAGTTGTTGAAGAAGAGGAAGGCTGGGAACGATGCTTAGAAGCTGAGAGTCGAGCAATAAATACAGTGGCTTCAATAAATTTGGAAAGAGATTGGATCAGATCTAATACAATCCATAATGTAGAGCAAGAAGGTCCTGATAAGAATCAAGAGGCTACTGAATACATTCATACTGGAGACGTGGTAGCTGCTATCGAGGAAATCAAAGCAGCAAATCTTGAAATTGGACGTAAAAGTCTAAACGTGAAAGATGTTGAAGTAGATTCTGAGGAGACAATTTCTGAAAATCAATATGCCAGTGATGACATTATCGGAGAAAGCATTAAGGGAGATATAGTGAAAGTTGAAGTCTTAGATCAGTCATCCATCATATCAAGGTCAATCATTGGCTCAGAGCAAATATTGGAAGTTGATGAAAAAGTTAAAGATCTAATGAACGATGAAGCCCCAATTTCATATGGAGAGATATACAATATGATTAAAGAGCTAGAAATGAAATCTAGTGGTGGATTCTTTTATGATACTAAGGATTCACAGAAAATTAATGATCAGATCATCATCGAATCAAATAAGGAGGCTACTACTGATAAAATATTCTTATATTATGGAGTTGCTTTAGAAAGAGTAAGTTCTAAAATCTTGAATCCTAGAGCTCTAAATTTTTCCATCCCATGTGTGTCTCCAGGTAATCAAGTTGTGGGGGAGGTCATAGAAAGGGAGAGTTCGAGAACTCAACATCATAAAACACAACAAGGAAAAATCGATGACGAAGAATCTTCATTATTGAAATGAGAAAAAGGAGTTGGGAAAAAACTGCTAGGAGTTTCACCAAGACATTGTTCAAAGCTTTGTTTGAGTTCTTCCGCGACAAGCTTGGGGTAGCTTCCAAAAAATCACTTTAAGGGGGAGTGTGAAAGTATTAAAGTAGATTTTTTGGAATCATATATTTCTAGCTAAGTTTCTAGAATAGTCTAGTGTAGTATTTAGGATAATCAAATTGAAGAAATATCTATATTTCTAGGTATTTCTTGGTAGAAGAATCTATAAAGTTATAGTATAGTCTCTTTGATATTTACTTAGTACTAGTCTAGATATTCTAGAGTGTTAGATATTTGAGGATGACATTTGTAGAATAGGGTAGAATACTCTAGATTTGTAGTATCTAGAATCATCCCTACACAAGTATAAATAGGGGATGACACTAGGCATTTGTAGCCAACCAAAATCAAATCAATTCAAATAGTGTTCTTCTATACCCAAGTTTCCTTTCAATATCTTCCTTCACCTTTCTAGCTTCCTCTTCTTAGTTGAATCTTCCGATCTTAGTTAAAGATCTTGGGCCAGCAGAAGATCTCTCCAACTACACCTTTCTTCTGCTATTCTCTACACATACGACATATAGTAGTTATATATTACAAACATTATTCCTCAGTATCAAGCAAGTTGTAATCGTATTTAGTTGATAAATGTGCGCTTTTTTGTAAAACGAAGTTACATAATGAAATTTCCTTTTTCTTTTTCACAGTAAAAAACGTATGATGATCTGAAGTAATTTTTCTAACTTATAAAGTGAGACTTTTCAATGTAAATTTTAATTAGTTGGAGGTTAAACTAGTATTGCATAAGCTTAGTAAGGGGTAAAATCCTTACTATCAAAAGATTTGATATTATAGGGGTTCAAGACTCCTTCATAGTTTATTGTTAATTAATGTCTCTATTTTAAGTCCTGTGAATGAAATTGTTTTCAGTAGAGAGTACTTTATCAAGAGACTCTTTAATGCAAATCTGAATTAAATGATTTGCTTAATCCGCTGCCATTGACTGTGGATATATTTCAAATTGCTTTATCAATATGTATCTATTTAAAACTAGTTGGAGTCAGTTATATGATTTTTTGTTGATTTTAATAGTCTCTACTTTAAGGTAAATTAGGGGTTGCTAAACGAATGTATATATGTATAACATTTTGTTGAGTCTCATCCCCTCCAACGCACGGCAAGTTGAGTCTAGTAGCCCCCTCATTGTGCCAAATTATCCTAATGGTTATTCCATCTTTAGCCGCGGGACAACTTGTTGCTCAAACAAGTGCACCTTTAAATGCTATAGATAATCCTACTAAAAGGAAGCCTATTGGAATAGTATTCAAGAGAATGAGCTAAGAGCTTTAGTAGAAGATCCATTGGAAGCTTTTGATGGTGATTTGTGCTTTGACATATTTGATGAAGATGATGAAAATAAAGTCTTGGACCAATGCTTTGCTAGGCAACAAAGGAAAGGATTTATGAAAGAAAGCATAGTTGGGATGGTAAAATATTTGAGGAGGTTGTTCTAAGACAACTGGGGGTAGCAAAACAGAAGGCGATAAGGCTCAACTACATCGACAAGATTCAATAGAGCCAAGAGGAATTGAGGAAATATCACATTTTCAAAGAACCATGGATCTTGTTGTACATTCTTGCTTATTTTAAGTTGTTACTACTTAAGTATTATCATTTGTAATATGATCATAGACTTTATTATAAACTCTGTGATATTCATAGAATATTTAGTTCTTTCTTCTTCTTATTTTTTACATGCATGTTAATTAGACGAGAGGATTAGCAAGCTAAGAGATAGCCCGCCTTGCTTGTACTTTTTATTTTGAGTTTTGCTTTTATTACTATATGAAGAAACTAACCCTAGGCACCTCTCCTAGTGGATTTTCTTTAAAAAATTAATCACGTGATTAAGTTTGAACAAATTAACTAATTTATATATCTATATATGATTATACATGAATTAATTATACATGTATTATATATCCACCGGCTATTTTTGGTTTAGGTGGTTGGGGAGGCGGTTATTTAGGTTAATTCTTCTTTTAAGAATGCATTGGCTCCTAATTCCAGTATGTCTAAGCCTGTTTTATTTCGATATTAAATACTTTGTCTTTTAATGTATGTGAAGGGTTTCTTATTTTGTATGACATCTCAATCCATGTGTATCTACTTCAAATTAGTTGGAGTCAGTTATATTTTTATTTTTTTTTAATAAGCCATCACCTCAAGTTGTGGTGCCTTTGGTGAGGGGGGTTAGGCTTGACCCCTACCATGTCTATTAATCAACAAGAAGCTTGTTAAGGGGGGACATGAACCTTACCCCTAACCAACAGATTCCATCTTTAAAAGATCCACAAAAAAGAGTGAGGAAGGAGTAGACTATACAATCTCCTTCTCTACCAAAGCATATAATCATCAACTTACAAAGAAATTACATTTTTCATATTTTCTCCTCATATAAGGTAATTGCCGCTTGTCTAGTTGAATTAAACCTTTGATCTCTTGGGGAAGGGATTGCCAAGAGTAAAAAAAGGTTTCATTTCCAATAGTAGAGGCCATTTTAGCAAAGTAATCTGCTACCACATTAGCTTCTCGGTAGCAATGGTTGAAATCGACATTGGCATTTCTAACACTATTGTTAGTGTCATAAATAATCTTCTTCAGATTGAGATTAGCGGTACCTTTGTTTTTCAGCATGTTGATGATCACCATCAAATCCATTTCTATAACGAAACTATTAAGACCCTTCTGCACACACCATTGAGCCCCAAATCTAGCAGCTGTAGCTTCCGTTTGGTTATTACTGGTACAATGCACTACCCTTGAAAAAGCCATCACAAAGTCTCCATTGCTGTCTCTAACTATGCCTCTGATACCTGCTTGTCCTGTGTCCTTGTTGTAGCTGCCATCAACATTAATTTTGTAGTCCCCTGCTTCTGGTTTTGGCCAAATAACTTGTTTGACATTGACCTTAGGTTGCAATATTTCAAAAGTGGCACACATGTTGGGCCAGTTTCCTGTTACGGTTACTAGCGGAAAAGTGATGTCGAGGGCAGCAGTAATATTCCATATTATTTGATACTCCATCTTCTTGTGGTACATCTTGTTTTGACCCCCAAACTTACAATTTGTCCATTGTTTCCAGATTTTCCAACATATAAATATAGGGGCAATATGAATGATCATGTTGTGTACACTACTTTTGTTCGTAACACTCCACCAATTATTGAAAATTCTTCTTGTAGGTCCTGGCATATGGATTATGCCCAAAGGTGCACCAATATATTTCCAAATATGCATAGCAGCATTCCCCTGAGTAAAGGTGTGTTGGATGGAATCAGTTACAGGATTTGTGCAGCAGTAGCATTCAACATTAGAATGTTGTCCAAATCTAGATACAACCTCACCAAAAGGAAGTTTCCCTTGGCATAATCTCCAAGCAAGAAAGATAACTTAAATGGTATAGACTTATGCCACAGATTTTGCATAAAATAATTTTTTGGCTTCACATTTCTCACCAAATTCCAAGCAGTTTTATTAGAGTAATGACCATCTTCAGTACACATCCAAATAGGATCATCTTCCTAGTCATTTGGCCCAATGTCGATGTGCATAATACTTTGAACAATGTAGGAAGAACATGACAAAATTCTTTCATCCCATTTTCGATCCAACATGAAATCTTTAACACAATATTTGGCAAAAAGCCCATCACAGTAGATAGAAGGAATAAGAGCCAAAGGGCCGAAATCTGTCCATCTATCCCACCAAAAATTGCAATTTCCACTATTGATGTTCCATTTGATATGGTTTTCTGCAATATTCCTGGCCCATACAAGACTTTTCCATCCTTGAGAGTTACCAGACATCCATTTCTTTTGAACCAAATGTTTATTAGCGCAATACTTGTTTTTCAAAAAATCAGCCCAAATAGTGTTTTTCGTTCTCAATCTCCACCACCTTTTGATTGCCAGGGTGTTGGAGATATCAACCAGGCTTCTAATACCTATACCTCCTTCATCTTTTGGATGACATAAATTAGTCCAAGAGCTCCAGTGAAACTTTCTCCTCTCAGTAGTAGAACCCCAGTAAAACCTGGCCATGTGTTTCTCAATCATATTCAGAGTGGCTTTAGGAGGGTTAAGAGCAGAGAGAGTATAAGTTAGCAGAGATTGAAGGACACTCTTAATAAGTACGGATCTTCCCCCATACGTGAGCATCTTACCTTGCCAACCGTTCATCCTCTTAACTACCTTAGAAATCATACCATCAAAATATTCCACTTACCCGAATAAGTAAAAGGAAATGACTTGTCCATATAGCTAGTGCATTGTCTCAATCTATTGATTCTATATGGACTAGTCTTGGGGCATGTTAAAAAGAAACTCTTGTCGTTGTTGACCTTTTGACCAGAAGCCTTTTCGCATCTCTTAATTTGCTTCATAATCATCTTAACTGAATTTGTATTACCACTGGAGAATATGACAATGTCATCTACGTAAGCTAAATGATTAATTTGAAGCCCTCTTTTGTCCATGGAGAAAGGGATAAACTTGTTATCATTGTTCAAGTTGTTCAGAAATCTTGAAAGAACCTCAGCTGCTAAGATAAAAAAGGAAGGGGATATGGGATCCCCTTATTTGAGCCCTTGAGTGGAATGGAAAAATCCTTGTCTGGTACCATTATTAGGACTGAGTACCAGACATTAGAAATGAGCCTTTTGATAAGGTCTATCCAGTCACTACTAAAACCAAATTTATGCAGGACATTTAAAAGAAAGGACCCGGATAACCTATCGTATGCCTTTGCCATGTCAAGTTTGATCACCATATTTCCTCCCTGATTAGGTTTAGCAATATCATGAATGATCTCTTGGGCAGTCAGTTATATGATTTTTGTTGATTTTAGTAGTCTCTATTTTGAGGCAAATTAGTGGTTGCTAAATATATGTATATATGGATAACATCTCAATAAAAATGGCATCCCAGTGCACTAAAGCTCCCGTTATACGCAGGATCCGAGGAAGGGCCCAATTGTGCGCAGCGTTACCTTGCATTTCTGTTAGAGGATATTTTCAATCAAAAAAATATCAATCTAGTTTGGTTCTGCTATATGAATTTTTTTCGTATCGTTCCATTTTGTTGAGTCTTATAATGCCAATGCTAAACATTTTTGTCTATTAAGGTAAATTAGTAAGATTCCCATGTAATGTGTAGTCTATTAGCTCGAATAAAATCTCAGTTTCTTTTTCTGCAACTCTGCTGTTGTTTCTGCTGGTTTTGTTATCGGTTGTTATTACTTATTAGGGTGTTGTACTTCTTAACTTGCGCAACACTTGCTTTCTGAATGAGGTTTTGCAATGTTTCATGCACACGGTGTCTTTGTTTCACCTCATTGTGTGGAACCATCATGCATTTCCATGTGATAGTAAGGACATTTGTTTCTCAGAAAAATTTAGGTTTTGTGCACTGACAGTATACAAAATATTCTACATTATCAGTAAACTTGACCTGCTATTGCAGGTTACTCAAAAGTTTGTTTTTTCAATTTTTATGGAAAAAATTGGATAACCTGCATTAGCAAGTCAAGTTTACCTAGAGTGTAAAAGTTTTTGTATACTGACGATGCACAAGACTTAAACTCTTCTCAGAATATCCATTGTTTTGAGTTACTGATATTGAGTGTATTGGAGTGGCTTTTTTCCTTAGCTGATCGTCATTTCTTGCTTTTGTATACTAGTTGCAGGTTTCACGAGCGCATTCTGTGTACTTTGCTTTTTTAGAGAGCTTATTGACTTTTCGTTGGCTTTTGAGAATGGTTCTATCGCGCCGTTGAGACTTGTTGAAAATTTCAGCTGTATCCTTACTCATGTCTTGGCACACACACGCACGGGTGGAATCACATGGAGACGGGTGGGTTCACTGGTAGCCATGCTCCCGTCCCGTCTCTATACCACACATATCAGTACTATTTTTGTGATTAGCTTTTATAACTTGGATGTTTGATCCCTTCTTTTATTTAGTTACACATTTTTTTCATCTTGTTTCTTGGTTACCTTTTATATATAATTAACGTCACTCACACTCCTTCTCCAATTATGATAGAGACAACGTTGGATCAGACCTAAACATTTATTTATTTCCTTCTGAAGTTTACTTTAATTTTACATGTTGCAACTGGAATTGTCGAAACAACATTCTCATCAATGAAATACATAGAGAATACTAGGCGTACTAACATGGATGATGATGAAATATGGTTGTGTTGTCTGTGGTCCTTAACTTTGTGAAAACAACATGTGTTTGCATAAGGATTTAGCCTAATCTACAATTAACTAACTTTCCTACTTAGCAAATTTACTTACTATTAATATAGGATCTAAGTAAAATGAAACGGAGAGGGTATATGATATTTTTATAAGAGAGAATTTAGGTAATATGATATATATATACATATATGTGTGTGTGAGATATAGTATGTACATGTGTATGCATAAGGATTTATAGCCTAATCTATACTTGGTTTTGCTTTGTTAAGTACAAAACCAATATTTAGTCATCACTAAATTAATATTAATAAGTAGCTTCCGGCAAAGAAAACAACTAATTCTGAGGATTCTAAAGGAGTATAGACGTTAAAATCACCTCGTCTTGTAATATAATTCTCATTTAGCTCTTTATAACTGTGATGTAACAATATTATAACTAGATCTGTTCCCTCTAATGTTGTAACTAATTTCGAAACAGCACAAGACAAGATGGATAGCTAATTCAAATGAAATACACACTACTGAATCAAAATCAATATATCTCCGTCCTTGTTAAAATCAACAGGCTTGATCAGATTAATCAACATTCTGAAAAAAACTTGTCGAAAACCTAGAAAAAAAAAAAAGCGATCCTACTACAGTAAACAGACTTGGATTGTCTACAGACTAATTGTGGCTGGTTCTCACCAGCAATAACAAACAATAGTTTAATTATATGCAACGCTAATGTGAGTTTTGCAGCAAAATAGACCATGAGGAGAGCAACAGCTGACATATTGCCGGAATGTCTCCAAAAAATGGCTGCAAGCCTTTTCGACTCTTCCCAACTTGAAATTAATTATTCTTTTTCAACACCATATGAAATAGTGGATAATATCAAGGAGAGATATAGGGACGGCAAAATTCATAAAGAAAACTTTGAATTATCATGGATAGATGATTCTCCTCTAGTTGATAAGTGGCTTGACATTGCAATTAAGAAAAGGTTTATTTTCCATTACTGAGTTTTGCAGCCTCCAACACCTGACCATGAGGAGAGCTACACCTAACGTATTGCTGGAATGTCTAATTCAAAAAATACTCTGTTTTCTTAGTTATGAAGAAGCAGCAAAGATGAGTATTCTCTATAAAACATGGTTGCAAGCCTCGTTAACTCTTCCCAACTTGAAATTCTCTGTTGATCATAGCAACGGCAATATGAAAATAGTGGCGTACAATATTATGGAGAGATATAGGACGGGGAAAATCCCTATAGAAACATTTGAATTATCAATGTTTGAAGAATATCAGCTGCAGTAACCCATTCCAGTACGTAGTTATGATCATTGAACTGAAATTTTATGTAAAAATGTGATGGTGAATTTCTACTCATTTAGTTATTTTTAGTTGATTTGGTTTGTTGCTGTTCTGACCATTTGTCATCTTGGAAAACAATGAAAATATCTAACATTCCCGTCCCTGCTGGTTTTCTGTAGATCAAAAATCAAAACCAGTATCATTTAATGTTACTATTAATGTTAAGACTACTTAGGATGAAAAATTATAGTAAAGCTAGTTTCAAGTAACCTTGGAAAAAAATGTTTGAGATTGTGTGCTTTTACCGGAAATTTTTGATTTGGTAGCTGGAGAACGCAGGGAAAGTGGCTTATTGACATCATGAAGGTTCCCATGTTAGGATTATAGGCCTGGAATATAATAACATCATGAAGGCCTGGAATATAATAGCATCATGAAGCTTAAGTTAGGATTATATGCTACAAGCCACAGTATGCCAGAAGCTATTATAGCTTGGCAATATTATATTCCAGGATTCACAATATTATATTATAGCAGGATTATAGCTTCGCAATATTAGGTTAACTTCGCAATATTAGGTTAACTTCGCAATATTATCAGGATTCCAGGCTTGATAAGACGTCTGTCACACCAGTGATCCTCCTACAGTAAACAGACTTGATTCAACATTCTGAAGAATACTTGTCGAAAACCTAGTCAAAAAATAGATCCTAACAGACTTGATTGGACTTAATAGAAAACCATCCCCGTTTATCTGATAGTGGCAGACAATATTATGGAGAGATATAGGAAGGGGAAAATCCCTATAGAAACTTTGAATTATCTAAGTTTGAAGAATATCAGCTGCAGTTACCCATTCTAGTACGTAGTTATGATCATTGGACTTAATAGAAAACCATCCCCGTTTATCTGATATTATTATTATTTTCCAATGTTGTTTAGCTATTAAATACTTGCTTAATTTCTATTATATTTGGGATAGTTGACTGATGATTTCTTCCAAAAACAGTCCACAACTTTAATTAACTAATAACGTAGAGAATGTCTCTTGTCCCTAGCAGAACATTATTTAATAGAAAAAAAAAAAAATTACCCATGGGAAGCTGAATTTTCCCGCATATGTGGTCTATTAATTAAGCATCAGTTAACGAAGTCTTATTTGGATCGGAATATTTTTGTCGAGAAACTATATAGCTAGAAAAAAAAAACCGTTGACACGAGAATTCACAAAATTTATGCAGAATTGTTGAGTGATTTGTGTCTGTCTTTTTGAAGACCTTTAAAATTTGGTTCAGGTAATAATGGTGCTTGGTGAATTGAGGATTTTCAAGTAAAGAAAGTCATGATTTGCAAACGGGTTTGAACATTAGAAGGGATTTTGTGGGAAGTTTCAAAAACCGGGAGACTTATAGGACTAGGGTTTAATATAAGTGGCAAAAAATCGACTTTTTATTTTGGGATAGTTTATTTGTTTATTTTTTTTATTTGGTTAAAGTGACACTTATTTTGAGACGAGGGGAGGGAGTATGTGATATTTTCAAAACTTTTGTAATGGATATGTGTTATAAGCGTAATATCAATAGTAATATATAATTATGCAAACGCTAAACAGTTAGAATTAAATTCGCAGAATAGGTTTTTTTTTTTCTTTTGACAGCCGTATTTGCAAATAAAATCTAATTCAGGAATCAGCAACTTCCAAGTCACGACCATGGCTGACATATTGCCGGAATGTCTTTATTGGTAGCTTTAGTGCACCGGACTGCCCTTTTATTTTATTAAACATGATTAAGTTGGAAATATCAAGCTACAACGACGTACAGTATGGTTTTCAGTTTTCTTTGTAGTTCATGTGAATGTGTTGTACGACTCTTTGGCTTATAAATGTCACTCCAGAGATGTCATGATTTGTATTTCTCTCCGTCAAAGTTTACAGAGATATCTGTATTAGATACATAGCTATGTATATCTCTAATGCCCGACTTTGGACAATCAATGCGATGAGGAGTGCCCATCGTCTGTGAATGCTTTGCTATGGAATTGTCGTCCTAGGAAACTGAACCTAGAATCTGCAAGTGGGCCTTGGCATGGTCAATTAAAAGAACCAAAAGTTTTCAAATTTGATTTTAAAAAAAGTCAGTATTGGTATCTTGTAAGAGGAGAAATAAGGAACGTTCGCTAGTTGGAGAAATATTTCTTTTTATTAGACTGGTAATGTAGTTTATTCAACGATCCAATTTTCATGATCCAGATCTGTTCTGCTTTTGCAGTCTTGCAATTTGACTATATTTAGCATTAGGTAATGGCTTTCAATTTCTAATTTTTTTTTAAAAGAAAAAAAAAATTGAACTCTATTTACAGTAAGGGTGAACTTCTTATAAATCCACTGTAATTGGTAGTTCTCTCGAAGACTCGACTTATATATTCTAATGTAAAAATCACTGAACCGAACAAGATATAGAAACCTCTTAAATATGTCTACATGTGCATTTTCAAAATTAAGATGTTGGCAAGACACACATATGTCAAGTTGAAGTGTCTAGATGATCGCAATGAAAATTAAGGTGCTCAACGGTAAAAGTCAAGTTACACTGCTTATCTATATATCATCCATACTTTTTTTTTGTCTAGAAAAAATATGAAAATTACCATCGTTAGAGAGTTTCCAAAATAGAAAATTGTGCTTGTGATGTAAGAGGAATAGAGCCATCTGTCATCCCATATGTAGTCATCAACGGGGGCGGCCAGAGGGTCAAGCCACTGAAGGAAGGGTTTTAGGCCACAACATTTCGGGCCCCAATCATTTTCAATCCGGTGTTTAGATATTGAATTTTTTGATTAATTCAATTTTGGGACATGTCCGATCCATTAAGAGAAAATTGTTCCGTAACAAGAATTTTTTTCAATTTAAGTTTTTTATCCAAGACCTCTAGTCAAGGGAGGATGAGGAACAAAGAGAACTTCCCGTTAACATTGGCTTTAGGCCACCGTTCTAATTGAGCCACCAATGATCACCAAGTGTTATTGTCATGGTTAAAACTCATATTGAGATAATTGTTCAGGGTCTCAAAACCAAACCAATTATCCCATCAAAAAGAGATATTTCTAGAGTTAATTTTCACAAAAGAATAAAAATTAAAAAAAATAAAAAAACATGAGATGAATCATGACCAAACAGGCTTATAATAACTAAGAAGCAGTTTGTGAATAAATTTCTGGTTCTCACAATTCAACATGGTGCCAAAAGGGATAAAGATTCTAAGCTCAAATTTTACTATCACCTAGCAACATAATATTCTCACATGCTTGATTCAAGAAAAAAAAAAAGATTAAATAAGAAGACATACTTCTAATTATTTTCAAAAGGGTTGGTATTTATATTATTTATACTTATTCAATCATGTTCAAAATAACTTGGGCTAATATGCGTTGGGTCAAGATGGACTAAATAATGAATTGTAGCCCAATTCGCCCAACTTGACCGACCTTTTCTTCTGTACTTTTAAGAATTACTAACAAATATCAGCAACCAAATATTTCTAAAGAAATACAGCAACAAGCACAAATTCAAGGTACAAGTTCTGTATTTTAGAAATTTAAAAATTTTATATGAAGAAAATATTTTATTATATACTTTTATGCATCCCTTCCTATAAAGTACAAGCATAAGGATTTGTTTAAAACAGTTTTACCTTTCCAACAAAATAAAGAATCATACTACATATGATGATATCTTTAAAGTTTAAGTCTAGATTAATATAACAAGATTTCGATAAAAGCTTTAAGCAATTGATTGATCAACTTTGAGCATCATCATGAATTTATTTGAACTGATGATTTGTAATGGATTAACTTAGACTAATTCAAATTACCCCATTATCAAAATCACTTTTATCCAAACTCATCAAACCTCAGGCGAGTTGAACGGGTCATTGAGTTTGAACTAATTTTGTCACTCCTAAGCAATTGTGTTTATTCCCTCTTATTAATTTTCAAATAAAGAAATTTTCAAATAAAGAAAAGGGGTAGTTGAGTAGGGGTTGTTGTCATGTACTTTTATAATTGCACAAGGTTAGATTTTTTATGTTTTATAGTCAAAAGGAAACTTTTTACTTTTCCATGTGCTAGTCCAGCACTTAATTCAAATTTAATTGGTAACTAATCATTTCAACATATAAAAATTATATTTAGACATCTTAACTTTATTAAATTGATCTTATAAACATTCTAATTTTAAAAAGACATATCTAGAATGCACTGCCTTTAAAGGTATTTAGATGATATTTTTAAAATTAAAATATTTTGTAATATATAATTATATCGAGTTAAAATGTCTAGATAATCACAATAAATAAACTTCTGATATACACAAAATTCAACATGAACCAAAGTTCCAATTTTATTATCACGAGGCAACACTATTTTCACGTGCTTGATACAAGAAAAATGATTGTCTTATTGACAACAAGACGTACTTTTAATATTTTTAAATGGCTTATAGAGACCGTTTAGTTCACTATAATAGATCAACATTTAAGTATTTATTTAAATTAAGAAAATGATTGGTTGGGTGGCTGCTGTCACGTATACTTTTTAAAATGGCATAAAGTAGAAGTTTCACATTTTATTTCATTTGTTAGTGATGAAAACTCCAATAAATGACAAATTTGTCCGGATATTTTTTATTGCTATAGCAAAATATTATTATAAAAAAATATAATCAAAAGTATGTTTTTTTAATTTTATGCCTAAACTGAACTATTAAATGTGTAAATTTTACATGATTATCACCAACAATTTATCAAACACATTAATCGAGGTATGTTTTCATAAATGGTTGCTGATAATCTAATAAGGAAATTCACGCACATGTGATAGTCCATGTATGAAACTCAAAAATTCAGAATACTTTAAATGTGTTTTAGATCATTAACTCTAAGCTAACATGAAAATTGATTCCAAAGAAAACTTTGTTACTACAATAAAATCTTATAAATAGAAAATGGTTGTTATAGAAAGATCTAAATATACTGATTGTGAGATAATTATTAAATAATTAAAAAGAAAGAGATACTTATTACTCTCTACCGCATTTAATAATGAAAGAATAATTTAAAATTTGAGTTGTAAAATATATTTTAAATATTTTTATAGCTATAGATTATTTTATACAGTGTAAAATAAGAATTTTAAAATTTAATTATTATAAAATATCTAAAATATTATATTAGAACATAGAGTGCTGAGTAAATTAAAATGGGGGGACAAAATTAATTTTGTAGCTGAAATTAATTCACTCTTCAATATAAGCAGTGACGAATGCAAAGTTTTTCTCGAGAGATTTTAAATTATTAAGAAGCAAACATGTAAATTTTACAAGATGAAAAACCGAAAAGAAAAAGATCAATCTTAATCCTTCTATATTTTAGTGTTTTTTTTTTTTTTTGCAGTATTCTACTTTATTTTGCACTTTTTAAAGTTCAGAGTTAAAATTCATTCAATTATATGTTACTTTAAAAATAGTCAAGATTTTTCAAAAGTATGTAAGCATTGAGCTACTAATGTTATAATGTATATTCAAAAGATAAACAAATAGCATTGCTGATTTTTTTAGTTCAAATTTATAGGTTAGTAAATGAAAAAGAAAAGGACAAATGATGAATAAATCAAGTAAGTTTAGTTAGTTTACTTTAATTTCCGTATAAAAAAAAAAGTTTAGTTTCCATCTCTCTAATGGGAGAGAAATATCATGAAATTGAATTTAAAAAAAATCATTTAAATCGATACAGCTAAAACAACATTCACGACTATAAATTAAAATTTCTTTATTTGATTAAATTTAATTTACTTTATTTTAAGGGATTTTTTTCTATTTCAATTTCAAGTTTAACACTAATTCACCATGTTTTGAAAGAGTTTCTTTAAGTTAGTACATGAAGAGAGAGTTAAATAAAAAAAAAATGTAGAAATAAAAAAATAAAAGACAAAAAAAAAAGAATATGTTTAATAAATTTGAACAAAAACAAATTAAAAAAAAATGACATAAAAGAGAAAAATAATAAAAAAGAAGAAGAACAAAGATTTTAGAGCCTTACCACCAAAAGAAGTGGTGAGTGGAGCTCTCAACACAGTGGCGGAGGCAGACTTTTAGTTAAGGGTGTTTATATTTTTTCTTAGATAAAGAACTATTTAATAAACAAAAAAAAATAAAGTACTATTGCACCGGCCAAGGTTCGAACCCGGATTGTTGATTCAGAAATGCAAACTCTTGACCACTGGACTATGCTTCTCCGGCCAAGGTTCGAACCCGGATTGTTGATTCAGAAATGCAAACTCTTGACCACTGGACTATGCTTCTCTAACTTGTCAAGGGTGTGCAACAACATGTATATAATCATAAATATCTATATTTAACCTATATACTCGAAAAAAATTTCTGACGAAGGGTGTTCATCTGAGCATCTTTCGTTGGTTGTGGCTTCGCCACTGTCTGAGTATGGAAAAATTCTTGGTAGGGAGCGCTACCCCTCGAATGGGATCTTACCCGAAGTAAATTCAAATTTTAAAGATAAGTCGAGCTCTAATACGAGTGCCGAACACTGGATGAAAAAAAATAAAAATTTAGAGACTTTGCTATGAGATTCTTTCCAAAGCAGCGTGGGATTTGAACCCGTGACGACGGCTAGAAATGATCCCACTTAGCCAATAAGCTAAGCTTTTTCCGTATTTTTGGGGGAGATTCATTTTAATATACTCTTAAAATCAAAATTTAATTATATATATAAGGTCTTTCATTCCAACTTGTCTTGTACATATGCACCAAAACTTTTGAAGTGAACTCCAAAATCCACAATCCAAAAGACTTGCACCATGTCTGTTTTCTCTTACTACCTTCACATCCCAATGGAAATTCAAAATCAAATACTTCCTTCGTTTTAAAAAGAATGATCCACTTTGATTTGACATAAAATTTAAAAAAATAAAAAAGACTTTTAAATTTTGTGATCTTAAATTAAAATTATGTCAAATATACCAAAACATTCTTTAATCTTGTGATCCTAAACATGTCATGTGGAAAGTTGAAATTAAAGTATTGTCAAAAAGAGAAAGGAATCATTCTTTTTGAAATAAACTAAAAAGAAAATAGATTATTCTTTTTTAAACGAAGGGAGGAGTTGAATTAAAAAAAACCCTCACAAATTAGTATATTGAACAAGTCAAAATAAATGAATGAAGCATATTCTTTATCACTATTTATATTATGATATTTTAACTCAATACAAAATTTAATAATGAAAACTAATTTAAAATTTTGTGTTAGAAAATAAATATTAAGTATTTGTATAGCTTCAAATTACTTTATTAAGTACAATAATAACAACATCAATAACATACTCAATATAATCTCATACAGTGAAGTTCAGAGAGGATAAAATATATACAATTTACACCATTACCTTAGAGATAAAAAGGTTGTTTTCGATAGAACCTTAGCAAATTATTTTCATTAAGTTTAAAATAATAAATTTGAAGTTAGTATATTACTTCTCCTCATTTCTTTTTAATTGTTTCATTTTCTTTTTTAGTGTCAGACGATATAAATTTTAATTAATATTTTAAGGTATAATTTTTAATTAAATTTAAAAAAAGAAAAATTATAATTTATATTACTTTCACGTAGTTTTTGAATATCTAAATTTTAATTTTTAAAATTAAATTAATATAATTTAATTTAATTTAAAAACTTAATTAAATTGATTGACAAAACATGAGGAAACCAATAAAAAAAATATAAAATGTAAAATACTACTTCCTTCACTTCAAAATAATTAAATTATTGGCATATGACACAACTCTTCAGAAAAATCTTTTACCACATAAATCACTATTATCTTTTTAATTATTTTTAAATTATTCTTCTAAAAAATGTGAAGTACTTAAGAATTCATTAAATGAAAGAATAAAATTGAAAAAAATTTACATATCTCTTAAAAAATAAATAATTTATTTATGTAAATATTAAAAAATAGCTCCACAGTTGATTTATTTTGGAATTAATGTTAAGTACTTCCATTCCCAACTTGTCCTATAGATATCTGCCAAACCGTGAACTCCAAAAGTCTACTATTCAAAAGGCTTCCACATCTCCAATCTTAGCTTACAATGGAAAATCAAATAGTTGCAAAAATTCCCACAAATATTTCCCTAGAATTGCAACAATTTTCATGTCTTCCAGATGAAATCATCATTGAAATACTCTTAAGGCTTCCAGTTAAATCTCTCTTGAAACTAAGGTGTGTTTCAAAATCTTTGTTTTTTTTACTATCAAGTTCACAATTTATGAAAAGTCAAATCAATTTTTGTGTTAAAGAATGCAAGGATGTGAATTTTAGACTTGTTGTTGCAGTGGGTAAAATGTGTAATATTTACTCTCTAGGATTAAAATTTGGTGAAGTTGATTTCCCTTTGAAACACCCTTTTGGATCTTGTAAATTCTTGGGATCTTGTAATGGATTGATATGTTTAACACCAATGTCATTTAAGCTGATGTTGTGGAATCCATGTACTGGAAAGTACAAAGAGTTTCAAGATTCATATGTTCAGAGTGTTGGAAGTTGTTATATTAGGTATGGTTTTGGTTATGATGTTGTTAATGATGATTTTAAGGTTGTTAAGATTTTTAGTTTTGCTATAGATGAGGTGAAGTATGAGAATGTTGTGAAGATTTATAGCTTGAGAGGTGATTCTTGGAAGATAGGTGAGGGGTTTGTGAGTGGTTATATGAATGCACAATCGGGGGTGTTTGTGAATGGATTTTTGCATTGGGAGGTAAGCGATTGTCGCGGTTCGGGTGATTGTTCTGAGATTATGACGTTGGATTTGGCTACGGAGACGTATGGGGTAATGGGGTTTCCTAATTGTGAAAAGGGGAATGTTAGTTGGGGGTTGAGTGTTGTAGGTGGGAATTTAGTTGCTTGTTGTAACTATTATCCGAATAGAACGGATATGTGGGTGATGAAAGAGTATGGTGTGGAGAAGTCGTGGACTAAGTTGGTCTCGTTGTTGTCTCCTTTTGGTCGTATGGGTTATATCTCGCCTTTGTTTGTGTCGGAGAATGGTGATGAAATTTTAGTGAAGCTTGGTACGGATATAAGTTTGTATGAAACGAGGAACGCTTCATACAAATCCTTGGAGATTCATTCAGCAGGTTATCGTCTTCAAGTACAAGCGATTACTTACATTGAGAGTCTAGCTTCACCTCATGTTGGTGATGACTGGTGAGTAAGTAAGTAGCTTGGGAGATTATGACTTTGAATTTGGTTGATAAGACGCATGGGATAATGGTGTTGCTTAGTTGTGGAAATGGAAACTTTCGTTGGATGTTAAGTGTTTTAGGTAGACGTTACCTAGTTGCCTGCTGTAGCAATTATCCCGATAGGATAGATCTGTGGGTGATGAAGGAGTACGCGGTGAAGAATATCCTCTCTTCTCCGGTCTCTCTTTGGTCGTAGGGGATATATCTCGCCTTTGTTTGTATCAGAGAACGGTGATGAAGGTTTAGTGAAGCTCGGTACAGATATAAGTATGTACATACAACAGGAATGCATCACGTTGTTGTCTTCAAGTACAAGCAGTTACTTACATTGAGAGCCTAGCTTCGCCTTGTGTTTGCATTAGATGTTGAAATAACCTCTTGCAGAAATAAAGATTACGGTTGCATACAATAGATCCTTGTGATCCGGCTCTTCCCCCTCTGGGCTGCCCTTTAGGTTGCGTTCGATGTTGTATTTTTGCAAGCTTTGTCTTGTTAATAGGTTGTCAAATGTAATGTTTAATGCTAAGTTCTTGTTATTAAACTACTTGTTTCAATCTTCTTGCATAGTTTAAGCACTATATGTTTATGTTCTATAACAAGTGTATTCATTAGCCAAATTGATACCATATTGTGATATTGATTGACAGTTTTGGTTGATCAGATATCAGAATTCAGAAGCATGCTTATGCAGATTAGTGTATTTGGTACTACACATAGCTGTCAGCTACATAGAGGTCAATTCTTCTTTTCTAAAAATATAAAAAAATTGGGTTGCTTTCACATCTAGATCATGATTGAAACATGAATTTTAAAATGTCAATCACTTAACCAATAAGGTAATTTTATTTATATCATTTTTTAAATATAATAAATTTAATATATTAAAAAATATATTAGATAATAAATAGTATTTAATAACAAAGATAAATGAGTACAAATAAATAAAATATACAGTAATTTTTAAACCTAAACAAGCATTATTAAATATTTATTTTATTAACATAAACAAGTAAAAAATGAACAAAAAAAAAAATCTATTAAGTTAAACGTCAATTGTTGAAGGTGGTGTGGAAAGCTTATTAGAATTCATGGACATTGAAACACATAGGCAGATAAATTCAGATATGAATTAGTCATAATTACAAGGATTAAAGATATGAGAAAACATTTCTCTCCAAGATTAATTCAATTAGGAATGCATTCAATTTTGATTTAGTGTTAAAAGCAGAATGCACGACAATAGTTTAAAAAAAATTAATATTCAAGTGGAAAAAGTTAGATTGAGGTAGGGTCCATTATCTATCGAATTTCAAACCATAGGACATAAAGAAAAAAGGTTAAATTTAATTAAATATAATAAAGGAGTGTGATGTGACATCTTTTTGTCTTCAATCGAAAAATAATATATGGAGGTACATTTAAGATTTGGGCAAAATATTTTCATTTTTTTGTCTTCAATTCAAAAATAATTTGTGGAGGTACATTAAAGATTTGTGCAAAATATTTTCATCCTTTTTGTCTTCAATTCAAAAATAATTTATGGAGGTACATTAAAGATTTGTGCAAGATATTTTCATCTTTTTGTCTTCAATCCAAAAATAATTTATGGAGGTACAATAAACATTTGTCCAAGATATTTTCATTTCTATGCTGTTTGATATGTTAATTGTCTGCTCCACCTTTAATCAGAGATCGAGGGTTCGATCCTGGGCATGGAGAAAACTCTGTTGGGACTGCTATCTCCTGAATGGAGTCCTACCCGGTGTGAATTCGAATTAGTCAGGCTCCAATGTGGGTATCAGACACCGAATGGAAAACCAAAAAAAGAAGATATGTCAATTGTATATTTTCATCTTATCTTATTTATTTTTGTATTTTTCAAATTTGAAAAAATATATATTTGAGCTAAAAATCTATCAAAAATAATTTTTTTATCTAAAAATAAAATTAGCACACAATTTTTTCTGGACTCCACTTATTATTATTGTTTGTTATTAAGTTGAGATTATTAGGATCAAGAGAGGGAAAAAGGAGGGGAAATTTTCACTTATCTTGTGGATGGAAATATTGGAATTTACTAATAATAGAAGAGCATACACATCGCCAACCCCCTTAATTTGGCATTAATTTTAATTTTGGCATCTTAACTGTCCATTGTTCATTTTAAACATTTAAACTAATGTTTCGCTGTGTCTTTTTTATCACTTTTCGCTGACATGATAAAATGAGTGTGACATACCCCCTTAAAGTGCATGAGAAGCTTATTTAGAAGATTTTTATTTTTATTTTCTTCATCTTCTTTCCCATTGTGATCCACGCACATGATATATTTTTACTGATTGTGTAAAAAGTATTAAAATTACATAGTAAGACACCGGTTAGGATGTTTAAAATGAACGGTATGTAGTTAAAGTGCCCAAATAAAAATCGATGCCAACTTTAAGAAACTGTCGATGTATTCGACCACAATAGGAACTTTCTATCTCTCTAAGTTCTAGATTTCTTCTTCTGATAAAAACGGTTTTTTATTTATATTACAAAGATTACAAAGGCAGAGGTTGTGGCTGTATCACTACAGATGATGAAGATCTATGTTGTACAAGCTGGACATCTCAACTAGAACTAATATAATATGGGTGAGAGAGAGTCTGCGTCACCTTTCAAATACTTGGAACTCCATTCTGGTCCGCACACAAAATCACTAAAAATGATGGTGGAGATTTCCAAAACAGTACAACAATAAAGATAATATTATTTAACTACCACCATTCCTAGCTATTGCATCTGCTAACTTATTCTGCTCTCTGTACACGTGATATCTCTCTGAGTTATATATTTCCATTGTCACTTCAATTGAATCCAATATTTCTAGTCTAGGTATGAAATATTGATTTTATTTTGTTGACAATGTTATGAAAACATTCAGAAAAAGGTAAGTATTTAGGATTTGTAAGACTAAAATAGTTCAAAATAATTCTGTGGTATTACTAAGTCCTTGATCAATAAAAATTTACATGCAATTAGTGTTTATATCAAAATAAATAATTTAACTTCAGAAATTAAAAAAAATGAAATGACAATACATATGTTCCCCTAAGAAATTATTTGATTGCAATCACAAGAAAACGAATGAAAACAACAAAAGCTTAGTTTATGAGCAACAAGGAATGTCACTTAATTTGTCTTTATGTTTTGAGTAAAACATCAAGTAACTCCTGAACTATGGTCAAATTTGCTACGACACACTTTAATTTCATGGGCCCCTATTATCCTGAATTAAATTTTAGTGTGTTTTCATCAACTTTTTTAGCTGATGTGACATATTTTCTCAAACTTTTTAGTTGATGTGGACCTCATTTTATGTAATAAAGTTGTCATGTCAGCATAAAAGGGTGAAAAAATATGCTAAAATTAAATTCAGGAGTAACAGGGCTCCTGTAAAGTTGGTGTATCGTAGCAACTTTGACTATAGTTCGAGAAGTATCAAATGCTTATCTTTTTTTTAAAAAAAAAAAAAAAAAAACTCTCTCTTCACTGACAAATTTTGTCTTGGTTTGAGACAACATAAAAAATATCTATGCACTTTGTCATTATTGTAATGTTTCACCTACCTCATAAATCTACAGGAAATGTTCAAAAACCAGAACAATGAGCTAAGTGGTCTCAGGGGCCGACCAATGTGCAATTTTGTAGTGTCTCAGCATCCATTAAATACGATGCAAATTCGATCTAATTATATAAGAAATGTATAAAAACTGATATAGGATTTACAAAAGAATTCTGAAAACTAAGATGATAGCTGAGTGCTTTGATTTCCAGGCGGAATCTTAAATCCTGAATCCACCACTGATGTGGTCTGATGATACCTAACTCATCAATATATGAAACAACTATGGCCTTTACATATTCATTAATTTGATGTTGCAGCCTGCCCCATTAATCTAATGGACCTTTTCTAATAAAAACAGTGACTAACTGGTTCAATAATGCCTAACTAATCAGTATATAAGGAGCCATATAAGCATCACATTACATTCTTCTGCACTTTTTCCTTCCCCTTTCATAATAGTACCAAGCCAAAAGGTACCTACAAAGATGGAAGTTAAGAACAAGTACGTAGCAATAAAACCAAACATAAATGGTGCACCAGAAGAGTCAGACTTTGAGATAAAAGTCGAAAACCTCTCACTTATAGTTGAGACAGAGTCTAAGGTGGTGGTTGTCAAGAACCTGTTTGTATCGATTGATCCTTATCAGATAAACCAGATGAAGAGCCAAAGTTCATCACAAACATCGATAAGTTATGCAACTGCCATTACTCCTGGCGAGGTCATTGACACTTATGGTGTAGGAAGAGTGTTGGTTTCTCATCGGCCCGACTTCAAGAAAGATGATTTGGTAGCAGGGCTACTTACCTGGGGAGAGTACACTATAGTAGAGGAAGGTTCCCTGTTGAATAAGTTGGATCCTAGTCTGGCATTTCCTTTGTCTTACCATGTCGGAGTTTATGGATTCTTCGAAGTGTGTAAGCCAAAGCCAGGGGAGAAAGTTTTCGTGTCTGCTGCTTCTGGTTCAGTAGGACATTTAGTAGGACAGTATGCTAAATTACTTGGATGTTATGTTGTTGGCTCTGCTGGTAGCCAAGAAAAGGTAAATTTTCTTAAGGAGACACTTGGATTCGAGGATGCATTCAATTATAAACAAGAAACTGACCTCAAATCGGCTCTCAAAAGGTGTTTCCCTCAAGGGATCGATGTCTACTTTGACAATGTGGGAGGCAAGATGCTAGAAGCAGCAGTGGCAAACATGAACTCATTCGGCTGGGGTTATTTCTGAGTACACGAATGCTAGGACACGAGCTGCCCCAGATGTGATGGATATAGTCTACAAGAGGATTAGAATCCAAGGATTCCTAGCAGCTGATTTCATGCCAGTGTATGCAGATTTCCTGTCGAAAACAATTGAGTACCTCCAAGATGGAAAACTTAAGACCATCGAAGATATCTCACAAGGTGTTGAAAGCATCTCCTCTGCTTTTATTGGACTGTTCAATGGTGATAATATAGGCAAAAAGATTGTCAAAGTTGCAGATGAGTGAAAAAAAGAACAAGCATCTCAAGTCCTTTGTGTGACGTGTGAAGTTTCTGCTGGTAAATCTGAGAGCATTATCTTGGAACACCAGAGTAAGGAAAGAATTAGGATAACTTTTTTTTTGTGGCGACACCATGGTACGAATTAGAGTATGAAAGAGGAACATTCTGACTCCATAACACGAACTAGAATATGAAGAAAGAGAGACATTCCTAAACGCCTTATAGCCTCCTTCTTATCAGTGTGGCGCGCTACACACCCATAAACAGGACTCTACCCGACGCGATTTTACAGACACCCTAGGACCAAGAACCGTGCTTTGATACCAAGTTTGTCACGACCCGAATTGGGGTCCTGGCCGTGATGGGGATCCCGAACCATGAAGGCCCGAGAGCCCTTCTAACTTGCAATCATATACACCATTCATTTACAAAAAGGAACTGCGGAAATACAAAACAAAATGGAATCATGGTCGATATCATAATTCAATTGAACAATCTGGAATGGAAAACATAAACCTCTAAACAACGTCTAATCGAAATCTCTAACAACTGAAAATGACATTTGTCTGAAATCTGGGATAAGCCCCCAGTCGGGCCATGAATCAAAATGAAACAACAATAATAAGTTCTAATACAGGGAGTCTCACCAATTGCAACTTCCGACGCACTCAAACCTATTGTTGAACTGGACCCCGAGATTGTGCCTCAGATCATGAGATGGAGGGGGGTCAATACAGATGTACTGGTACGCAGAGCAATCCAAAATAATGTACTTTTATATACAACATAGGTGAGAGCATTTCATAAAAATGTTAAGCAAGAAATAATTTAAAACACATGGGCAACTTAAAATAATCATTCAATGCAAACCTGTAGATGTAAAACCATTCTTTATTTTTTTTACTTCTGAGGTAAGTGTTACACCCTACATATTTGAAAGTTTCCCACCGGCAATATGGGATCCGCCATTAACTCGACGGTCAAGCCCCCAACCCAAGTTTGCCGCAAGGGTTGAAGTATCTGAATCTGATACAGCCCAGGGCACTAGGCCAGCGTATAATAATATACCCGTATCGGCAAAACACGATTTCGAACAATGAATCATATGACTCGTGCTTCTTCGGGTAACCACTTAACTCTCTTAGTGCCTAGTTTTTAACCCATTCTAAACATGCGTCTTTTTGAATTCAAAATCTGAAATCTAAAATGAAATTTGTATCCTGTTTTGAGTTTTATCATGACTTTATCTGATTTGGTATCGTCATACCAAGACTTGCAAGTCATAATTCTGAGCCATAAAATATCCTTTACAGCTTTCTCTTTCAAAATACAAAGGTTAGACCACCATACTTCAAACAATTCCGAAAGATTCATTCTTCCAAAACATTTATCAAATTACGCAAAGGTCATTCTTTTTCAATCATTTCAACAAACATGTGGTGGTCATGAGTTTCAACAACCCATGGAATTTTTTTCATATATATATATATATATATATATATATATATATTTTCAGCACTTACCAACATGTAAAACCCTTTCTCTTCAATTCAAAAATCATAATCAAGTCATAAGCAAAGTCAAGGCTTTTATATTGAATTATATTTCCAATAATACATTTCAAACACATCATATCTTACGAAGTTAAGAGACTTGTAAATAAGAGAGGGATTTTAAATAGTTCATGCTCTCAATTCAAAATTCAAACTCATCAAACTCATACATATATCTACTTAAACATGGTTATAAATCAGATTTGGGGGAAAGGCCTCAATACCAAATTAATATCATCAAAAACTTTAAAAGCATGAATTTAATTATAAATCCAAAACCCCCTTTTTGTAAATTCATAATTTCTAAACCTTTAACATGATTAATAAGAATTTACCATGCCCATGTAGATTTAGGAAAATCCCACGTACCTTAGATTACAAGGTTTGAAGAGTAGAACTCGAATTTTGATTTGTTCTTTAGAAATCTTGGACTTACGAGATTGATTCTTGATCTTGAAAGAAAGCCTAGTTTCCATTTTACTCGAGGAGAGGAATTTAGAGATTAAAACTGATAAAAGAAATGAATTATAGAGTGTTTTGGATGATTTAAATCATGTGGGAGAAGTTTGGGATGACCAAAAATACCAAAATACCCCTAAGGAAATAAAAAACGCCGCAGCAGTCCCTCTGTTTGACAGACTGACATGCTGAAGTAAATTGGGTATAACTTTTTACTCCGATGATGAATTTTGACGAAATTAATTGCGTTGGAAAGAGGACTCAATGTCCTTTCATTTGATATATAGAAGGCTACCCAGTTCATTATATAACAGAAGTTATGCTCGACAAAAATTGATCTAAGTTGAAGTGTCCACTAAAACGTACTCGATGGAGTTGTTTTCAACTCGTCTTTGAGTTAGGGGATTTTTGTGACCTCAATTTGTATCCAAAGGTATTCCCACAATGTAGGATTTATCACCACACATATATTAACAAAGAATCATCTAGTTCGGTCAATATGCGTAGGAACGATGCTTCCATTTTTAGTCCAAAAAAAATGTGGGGTGTTACACGGGGTGGCTGAACTTAGTGTTATCTTGTATGTATTTTGGGTACAAGAATCTGTATAAATGCAACAATAACTTCACCACAAGTTCATGTACAAAACAAGAAGACTTACGAAGTTTCTTAACACTTCAATACAAGATTATGAATATTCTATCCAAAAAATGTGTTAAATTTCAGAAAAAAAAAAATGAAACAGAATTTTAAGGTCAAGTCCCCCGACTTCACGGAGTGTCCTTAAGGAATAATTTTCCTCACTGCACCCGAGGTTATGGAATCTTCCTTCTAGGATAAAATGGCCTTCAATCCGAACAACAACGGTACATCAAATTATTGGATTCAACGAACTCACTCAACAACTTAATGATCACATAGAGTTTTTGTTAATAATAAGAGAGTTTTTGCTGTCAAAATTGATACCAACAACTGAGGAAAATATTAGGTATTTATAGCCTAAAGTATATCGTTTTAGAAAGGATGCATTGGTTCAGCATAAAGGCACCTTTTCTGCAACAGTCATGTCCCTGCGTTGGGACTGCACTGGAGATGCGTCTGGACTGCGGCCGCATGTGACGTTTCGCAGATTCCAGTGAGCAACTGCACTACGTATGCGCCATAGGTCGTATACCTGCGCTGCATATGCGACCGCATGTCACCCTACAACGCGAAACAGTGTGCCTCTTGTCACATCCCTTTGTGATGTGCGTTGCATATGCATTGAAATGATGTCCATTTGGAGAAAATTAATACTTCTAGATTTTGGATTAAATTTTCATGGCCAAACGGCTACTAAAGATTTGTGCAAGGTATTTTCATCTTTTTGTCTTCAATCCAAAAATAATTTATGGAGGTACAATAAACATTTGTCCAAGATATTTTCATTTCTATGCTATTTGATATGTCAATTGTCTACTCCACCTTTAATCAGGGATTAAAGGTTCGACTCTGGGCATGAAGAAAACTCTGTTGGGAGCGGTATCCCCCGAATAGAGCCTTACCCGGTGCGAATCCTGATTAGTCGGACTCCAATGCAGATATCGGACACCGGATGGGAAACCAAAAAAAGAAGATACATCAATTGTATATTTTCATCTTATCTTATTTATTTTTGTATTATTCAAATTTGAAAAAATATATATTTGAGCTAAAAATCTATCAAAAATAATTTTTTAGCTAAAAATAAAATTAGCACACAATTTTTTCTGGACTCCACTTATTATTATTGTTTGTTATTAAGTTGAGATAATTAGGATCAAGAGAGGGAAAAAAGAGGGGAAATTTTCACTTGTCTTGTGGATGGAAATATTGGAATTTACTAATAATAGAAGGGCATACACATCACCAACCTCCTTAATTTGACATCAGTTTTAATTTTGGCATTGAACTGTCCATTGTTCATTTTAAACATTTAAACTAGTGTTTCGTCTTTTTCTATCACTTTTCGCTGACATGATAAAATGAGTGTGACATACCCACTTAAAATGCATGAAAAGCTTATTTAGATGATTTATATTTTTATTTTCTTCATCTTCTTTCTCGTTGTGATCCACACACATGATATATTTTTACTGATTGTGTAAAAAGTATCAAAATTACATAGTAAGACACCAGTTAAGATGTTTAAACTGAACGATATGTAGATAAAGTGTCCAAATAAAAATCGATGCCAACTTTAAGAAACTGGCGATGTATCTGACCATAATAGGAACTTTCTATCTCTCTAAGTTATAGATTTTTTTTTTTTTTGATAAAAACGACTTTTTATTTATATTACAAAGATTACAGAGGCAGAAGTTGTGGCTGTACCACTACAGACGTTGAAGATCTAATCTCTACTAGAACTAATATATTATGGGTTAGAGAATACATATGTTCCCGAAGAAATTATTTGATTGCAATCACAAGAAAACGAATGAAAACAACCAAACCTTAGTTTATGAGCAACAAGGAATGTCACTTAATTTGTCTTTATTTTTTTTTATTTTTGAGTAAAGCATCTAGTAACCTCTGAATTAGGCCAAATTTGCTACGACACACTTTAACTTCATGGGATCCTATTATTCCTGAATTAAATTTTAGCGTGTTTTCATCAAACTTTTTAGCTGATGTGACACATTTTCTCAAACTTTTTAGTTGATGTGGGCCTCATTTTATGTAATAAAGTTGTCATGTCAGCACAAAAGGGTGAAAAAATACGCTAAAATTAAATTCAGGAGTAACAGGACTCCTGTGAAGTTGGAGTGTGTCGTAGCAACTTTAACTATAGTTCTAGGGGTATCAGATGCTTTATCTTTTTTTTTAAACAAAAAAAACCTATCTCTCATCACAACTTATCTCTGCCTCCTTGTGAGGGGCATGGCCTGCTGTTTAAATTGTCTTGTTCTTAGCTATTTCTCTAAGGCATCTGATACTGACAATTTTTGTCTTGGTTTGAGACAACATAAAAAATATCTATGCACTTTGTCATAAATCTACAGGAAATGTTCAAAAACCAGAACAATGAGCTAAGTGGTCTCAGGGGCCGACCTATGTGCAATTTTGTAGTGTCCCAACATCCGTTAAATACGATGCAAACTAGATCTAATTATATAAGAAATGTATAAAAACTGATATAGGATTTACAAAAGAATTCTGGAAACTAAGATGATAGCTAAGTGCTTTAGTTTTCAGGCGGAACCTTAAATCCTGAATCCGCCACCGATGTGGTCTGATGATACCTAACTCATCAATATATGAAGCATCTATGGCCTTTACATATTCATTAATTTGATGTTGCAGCCTGCCACATTAATCTAATGGGCCTTTTCTAATAAAAAACAGTGACCAACTGGTTCAATAATGCCTAACTAATCAATATATAAGGAGCCATATAAGCATTTCACATTACATTCTTCTGCACTTTTTCCTTCCCCTTTCATAATAGTACCAAGCCAAAAGGTACCTACAAAGATGGAAGTTAAGAACAAGTACGTATCAATAAAAGCAAACATAAATGGTGCACCAGAAGAGTCAGACTTCGAGATAAAAGTCGAAAACCTCTCACTTACAGTTGAGCCAGAGTCTAAGGTGGTGGTTGTCAAGAACCTGTTTGTATCGATTGATCCTTATCAGATAAACCGGATGAAGAGCCAAAGTTCATCACAAACATCGATAAGTTATGCAACTGCCATTACTCCTGGCGAGGTCATTGACACTTATGGTGTAGGAAGAGTGTTGGTTTCTCATCGGCCCGACTTCAAGAAAGGTGACTTGGTAGCTGGGCTACTTACCTGGGGAGAGTACACTGTTGTAAAGGAAGGTTCCCTGTTGAATAAGTTGGATCCTAGCCTGGCGTTTCCGTTGTCTTACCATGTCAGAGTTTTTGGATTCAGTGGACTTGCTGCCTATGGTGGATTCTTCGAAGTGTGTAAGCCGAAGCCAGGGGAGAAAGTTTTCGTGTCTGCTGCTTCTGGTTCAATAGGACATTTAGTAGGACAGTATGCTAAATTACTGGGATGTTATGTTGTTGGCTCTGCTGGTAGCCAAGAAAAGGTAAATTT
>NC_061113.1:5632287-5636745 GCF_002878395.1 Capsicum annuum | reverse complement strand
GCAAGAATTTCCACACACAACCTTTTGACTTTTTAAAATTTGTTCCTCGTATTGTTTCCACTAATTGTACAATTAAAGTCAGCATGGCTACGTCTCATTTCATCCTATTTCCTCAATGTAGTGCCACAAAAAGGATCAAAATCAACAAACAATAAGTAAATCCATGTTAGTCAAATTCCTGAAACAATTTTCCTACAAGGATTAGCAAATTCGATAACACTTCTTCCTATTTCTTCCTCAATGATATCCGACGATCAATTTTCCTTGCTAGTACATATTCGGTACATTGACCTCGGTCAGATTTCAGAAAATTATGCTAATACGTTGAAAACAAAAAAAAACTTTTTAGAAAAAGCGACGTACATCGTTTTTTGTTCTTCATGTGTAGAATAAATGATGAACAAAAAACGACGGACATCATCATTTTATTGAAGAAAAAAAATATTTTTTTTAGAAAAACCGTCAACGTCCGTCGCTTTTTGTATTTTTTTTGAATGCAGAAATCTGCATTTTCTGCGTCCCACCTGCCAAATAAAAATGCAAAATTCAATATGTACAGCCCCTAACAAAACACATTACTAAAATAATAATACAACACACTACATCAGCAAATCATTTGAGCAATTCAAATCAATAGCACTTAAAACAATCAATTAAACAACATCCAAAACACTTAACAATTAATCCAACAACATTCAAAACACTTAAGCGATCCTGAAGGTTTTCCAATAGTTAAAAGTTAAGTTCAAGAATGTCTAAATAGTGTCTAGAAGCCAAATCCAACAACACTAAGGAGTAGCCCCAACAAACTCGTCATCACTTTTTATTTCTTCTTCGCTACTTGAATCGGGAGATGGAGAACGGTGACGGAGATGACAAGTCATGCTAGCCATTTGTCTCTTAAGTTCCTCGACGGTCTTGCGCGTGACTTCATTTTGAGCAATGGACTCTGCTACGGCACGTGTAAGCTGTGCAATCTGCTGTGACATAGCAGCGAGCTGAACACCGTTAATCGCCTCAGCCTGGCGCGAGGAACCAATACCAGCCCATCCAGCCTCGAGGCATTGCAATTCATTTAGAGAACCCAACCCATAGGTTCTCCCCTTTTGTCTTCCTCCCGCCACTTTTTCGGTCCGAATTTGAATAGCTTCCTCCTGTGTAGGCTCGGTTGGACCAAACTCAGGCAAGTAGCATGTACATTCATTCTGCATATTGAAAAAGACAAGTTAGTAAATTTTATTATTACTCCCTCCGTTTCGGAATAAATGAATTGTTGGATTTTGATACACAGATTAAGAAAAAAACATAAAGACATAAATCTAACACTCCTTTCCATTTTTACCCATAAAAAGAAAAAGCTGACCTTGGTAATGTCTTTTCAAAAGTTAATTGATTGTCAAATCATAAGGATAAATTTGGAAAAAAAAAAATTCAATGATTCACTTATTTTGAAACACCAATAATACCTCAACAATTCATTTATTATGAAACGGAGGGAGTACTAAGTAAGGTGGAGTATAACGTAAATTTAAATATGTTTTGCTTACATATTGAATACAAAACATCAGAAATCAACTTTCTTTCCTAAACATTATTTAAAAGCTAACTTTTGCTTTCCATCAAATCTAACTCGTAAGAATTTCCACACACAACCTTTTGACTTTTTAAAATTTGTTCCTCGTCTTGTTTCCACTAATTGTACAATTAAAGTTAGCATGGCTACGTCTCATTTCATCCTATTTCCTCAATGTAGTGCCACAAAAAGGATCCAAATCAACAAACAATAAGTAAATCCATGTTAGTCAAATTCTTGAAACAATTTTCCTACAAGGATTAGCAAAAATCGTTCGATAACACTTCTTCCTATTTCTTTCTCAATGATATCTGATGATCAATTTTCCGTGCTAGTACATACTCGTACATTGACCTCGGTCAGATTTCAGAAAATTATGCTAATACGTTGATATCAAACAAAATAGACCTTCCGAGAAATGCATTAAACAAGGCTCTTAGTAATTTGTACTTGGTGATACATCACCATAGCATTGAAGAGTTCCTAGAAAGGTCAAGTTACAGATACGATTTGCTACGGTATTTAGCAACAAGATAGAGAATTACTTATAGTAGGGAGACAACTTGTTTAAAATAACAAAGAAGAGGAGAGTTGAGCTTTAGTAATTAGAAGAAAGCATCATATTAAACAACGGTTTAAATCCCAATAGATTTATCAAGATTCCCCTGTTCATTGGCATCTCCAATCTACACTCGTGATCGCAACCCCATTGCGATTACAGATTGGATGTCTAATTGTCCAGGCGGTAATGATAGTATCTTGTACCTGAACTGATGGCTAACTTTTTCTAAGTAATGGGGAAGAGGACCGAAATGTGCCACTGAAAGACTCTAGTGAGACAAAGATGGGCTGTCAAGAACGTAGAGGAGGTAGGATGGGCAGTTGGTCATATCTAGTATGGATATACATGGACGGTAGTTGGAGTCGGCGGCTCTCCCAGTCTTCCCTCACTGAGATCTCTGGGGAAGCCTTCCAACCCACTTTTCTTCATGACAACTTTATTACCAAACTGAAAGAAGATTTAAATTGACCAAATATGCAACAGAACAAGAAGATAGTCCTGGAGAAAATTATCAGTAAGCTATAAGCAGCAGCAAAAAGGACCAAACTAGATAGTATCTCCTACTTTAACTCTTATTCAGTAATTCCACTATTTCGTACTTTTCCCTATTAAGTTTCACAAGTAAAAGTAGGCCCAAGATTAAACACTAGCAAGGGTTAGGCACATCATGCAACCATGACTTCCGTGTCCCTGGTCCTCTTTATGATTACTCTATCTAGAGGCAAAATCGACTCCCTTATAAAGCTTCAAGAAGAACAATAAAGCTAATCCAGAAGAAAGACAAAGATTACGTAGATCGTAATACCTGAAGAAAAAAAAGCTAGTAACTAGGACCAACGAGAAAACCAAAACAAGTCCAGAAGAAAAAAAACAGTTAGCTACCTATTAGCTGCAATGAGAAAAGAGAAAATCAGATACTAGGAAGAACGTAATATTGATTCCAAAAGTATCAAGTTTCCTCTTTATGCCTCATTAGTTTTCAACTGTAAAAGATTTATTAAAGAAGCCCCTAGATCAAACAATAACCCTGGAAAGGACCTCGGCTTTTTCGGTGCATTCACATGCCACACGTTCTACGTTCCTGATGCTCTTTATTTTTTACTCTGACTAGAGGCATAACATTCTCTAAAACACTGCTGAACAAGAGAAAGATGTCCAACATCATTTAGTTCAAAGTCGAAGACAAATTTATTGTTCCTTGAAGATAGTGCTTAAAAGAAAAAATGACTAACAAGATCGCGAAGCAATACGGTTTAAAGATGTCTTTTACATATGCATTGTCTTGTTCTGTATGCGAAACAAGAAGAAGAATTTAACAGCACTTGAGAAAAAAAAAAAGTATACTTACAAGTTTTTTGTCACTTGGTTTTCTTGATCGGAGCTTTTTCAGCCTTTTGTGTTTTGTTGCATCTGCAGCCTCTTCTTTAGAAAAAGGACAAACTAGACTTTCAACGTAGATTGCTATCTTAGGAAACTCGTCAAAATCAATAACCTCTGAATATCTCAATGAAGAATCCTTCGGCTTGTATATCATGGAATATTTAACAAACCAGAAAAACTTTCACCTTTGTTTGACATGAAACAAGGCAGATAAAAATCACACCACGGTGTATCAAAAGGATAATTGACGGTAAACATCTTTGTCTAAGATTGTTTAATCCCATACTCCTTCATAACCCAAAAATCTACATGAGAGGCCGCATTATCAGAAAAAATAAATAATTGATAAAAATATTTAAAACCTCTCACTTTAATGAATAATGATAGTAAAATTTGTAAGTGTGATTCTTTGGACATGACAATAATAGTTTTTCTTCGCCTTTCTTTTTCAAAAATTAATTTTTTTCTTCTGCTTGTAATTCATAGAAAAAGAAGAAGAAGAACTTTAGGTCCAAAACAAATAAGAACATACATATCATAGTATAAATTAAATTAAACTAAAAAAATTCAAAATACACAAATATAATAAAATTAAATATTCAATAATTAATACAATAAATAAAAATTAAACGTAAGAGATGGAACGAAAATATCAAATTTTAAAAGTATCCAAAGGTTGCGAATTCAGAAACTTTCACTCGTACTTTGTAAAAGCAAAATTAAAAATTTAAAGTGAGCACTTTAGGAAATTAAATATATTGAATATTTGAGAATTGAGAATTGAGATTTGAGAGAGAATGAGATTTGAGAGAGTGAAAAATTGTGTGAAAAATGATTTGAAGGTGTAGGGTATTTATAGAATTTTTTTTGGGATTAATTTTTTTTTTTAAAGTAATTTTTTTTTAATTAATGGGTCCAAACGGCTAGTTTGGGCCCATTAATT
>NC_061113.1:5629908-5632187 GCF_002878395.1 Capsicum annuum | reverse complement strand
ATAAATAAAAATTAAACGTAAGAGATGGAACGAAAATATCAAATTTTAAAAGTATCCAAAGGTTGCGAATTCAGAAACTTTCACTCGTACTTTGTAAAAGCAAAATTAAAAATTTAAAGTGAGCACTTTAGGAAATTAAATATATTGAATATTTGAGAATTGAGATTTGAGAGAGTGAAAAATTGTGTGAAAAATGATTTGAAGGTGTAGGGTATTTATAGAATTTTTTTTGGGATTAATTTTTTTTTTTAAAGTAATTTTTTTTTAATTAATGGGCCCAAACTAGCCGTTTGGACCCAAAAATGGCTATATAGCCGTTGGGCCAACGGCAAGTTTGTCCCAAAATCCCAAATTTTCAAAAAAAAAAAAAATCCCGGGCTGGGCCGTTTAACCGGCGGGCCTGGACCGCGCTTGGTCCGGGCTAGGTTAGCCGGACCCAAATTAAAAAAAAAACGGCCCGGTACCCTAAAGTCCTTGGGCTTACCAGGCCGGGTCAAACCAGTCCGGTTTGTGTAGGTGGGCCGCACTTGACACCTTTAACTGTGAGTCAGATAGACGATTTTTAAAAATTAATCGTATTTTTTAAAACAACTTCTTCTATTTTATTTTATTTAATACTTGGCGCATCACTTTACTTGATTATTTAATACTAAGGTAGTACGGAAAATAAATAATAGAATACTCTTGATTTGTAAAAATAAATAAGTAAATTAAAATATCTATTTTTAATATATAAGCTAAGTAAAATGAAACAGATTAGCATACAGTCATTCTAATGCTTTGGAATATAGTCACCATGCTCATCAAATTATCTTGGGGATTGATAATGCTAAAATCAGTGAAGTGTTCTCTTAATGATTAGATTGCAAGGACTCAATTTATGTCTTCTAAATACAAAATTCGAGTTTTCATCTGGTTGAATCTTACAAAATTTTAGTATCACTAATATTAAATCTTAAATGTATATGGTTGAAGTCTTGAAGATCAATTTAGGGCTCAATTTAATTCTTGTTTGTTTTGAGTTCCACTTAGTAGATGTCCCTATTAATTCTTGGTGGTTTGATAGTGGAGATACTACTCATGTTGTCATTTCCTTGCAGGGATTCAAAAACAAAAGGAAGCCAAAGGAAATGAAGTCAAGAATTAGAGTCGCCACAGATGTCCAGATTGAAGTAGAGTTCATAGGAAATGTAGTTTAGACTTAGAAATTTGCTATAAGCTTGTTCTTGAAAACACTCTTTATGTACCATCTTTTAGACGGAATTTGATTTCTATTCCAGTTTTAGACAGATTTGGTTCAGGTTTTTAATTTTCTTAATGGAAAAATTAATTTGCTTTTGAACTCCCGAGTTGTTGGTCATGGAATCCTATCTGATGGTTTGTTAAAATTTTCTTGACTTCTGATTTTGAATACAACTCTTTTAATTTTGAAATTGTGGGGTCTAAACAACCAATTTAAAATGAAAAATTAGGCATGTTGTAACATAGGCGTTTAGGTCATATCTCTAAATATAGAGTTGATAGATTGTTTAAGTCTAATATTTTACCTTCTCTTGATTTTGGGGACATAGGAACATGTATTGATTTCATTAGAGGAAAGTTGACTAAAACAAGAAAAAAGAATGTTATTTGTAGTTCTAGTTGTTGAAAATCATTCACATAGACATAAGTGGTCCGTATTCTACTTCAATATGTGGTTCAAGTTATTTTATCACCTTTATTGATGACTTTTCTCGGTATGGTTATGTTTTTCTTGGAGTCCCACATCGGTAAAACATAGGACGGATGCTGGGTATATAAGTAAGAAAGCCTTACTCCCTAGTGACGCGTTAAAGCAGTGAGGGCCTGGACCCAGAGCGGACAATATCACTAGTGGGTTGAGGAGTTCAGGGATATCTCAGGCCTTGATGGTTCAGGATGTCCGTTGCGGCCAGGGACCCGGCTCGGATCGTGACAGAACTCTTTGCCAAATATCTACAAGATTGTGGCAAAGTTGCCCAGTACACCATGTCTGGCAGTCCTGACCAAAATGGTGTAACCAAAAGGCGAAACCGTACTTTAAAAGATAATGATAAAAAGTATGATGAGTAGATCTAACTTACCTGAGTTCCAAGCTATTAAAATCGTACTTTAAAAGATATGATGAGAAGTATGATGAGTAATTTATTAAAACCGTACTTTAAAAGATATGATGAGAAGTATGACGAGTAAGCTATTAAAACCGTACTTTAAAAGATATGATGAGAAGTATGATGAGTAAGCTATTAAAACCGTACTTT
>NC_061113.1:5611658-5626908 GCF_002878395.1 Capsicum annuum | reverse complement strand
AATAATGTACTTTTATATACAACATAGGTGAGAGCATTTCATAAAAATGTTAAGCAAGAAATAATTTAAAACACATGTGCAACTTAAAATAATCATTCAATGCAAATCTGTAGATGTAAAACCATTCTTTAGTTTTTTACTTCTGAGGTAAGTGGTACACCCTACATTTTGAAAGCTTCCCACAGGCAATATGGGATCCGCCATTAACTCGACGGCCAAGCCCCCAACCCAAGTTTGCCGCAAGGGTTGAAGTATCTGAATTTGATACACCCCAGGGCACTAGGCCATCGTATAATAATATACCCGTATCGGCAAAATAAGGTTTCGGGAAATGAATCATATGACTCGTGCCTTCTTCGGGTAACCACCTAACTCTCTTAGTGCCTAGTTTTTAACCCATTCTAAACATGCATCTTTTTGAATTCAAAATTTGAAATGTAAAATGAAATCTCTATCCTGTTCTGAGTTTTATCATAACTTTATCTGATTTGGTATCGTCATACCAAGACTTGCAAGTCATAATTCTGAGCCATAAAATATCCTTTACAGCTTTCTCTTTCAAAATACAAAGGTTAGACCACCATACTTCAAACAATTTCGAAAGATTCATTCTTTCAAAACATTTATCAAATTACGCAAAGGTCATTCTTTTTCAATCATTTCAACAAATATGTGGTGGTCATGAGTTTCAACAACCCATGAATTTTTTTTTCATATATATATTTTCAGCACTTACCAACATGTAAATCCCTCTCTCTTCAATTCAAAAATCACAATCAAGTCATAAACAAAGTTAAGGCTTTTATATTAAATTATATTTCCAATATTACATTTCGAACACATCATATCTTATGAAGTTAAGAGACTTGTAAATAAGAGAGGGATTTCAAATAGTTCATGCTCTCAATTCATAATTCAAACTCATCAAACTCATATATATATCTACTAAAACATGGTTATAAATCAGATTTGGGGGAAAGGCCTCAATACCTAATTAATATCATCAAAAACTTTAAAAGCATGAATCTAATTATAAATCCAAAACCCCCTTTTTGTAAATTCATAATTTCTAAACTTTTAACATGATTAATAAGAATTTATCATGCCCTAGATTTAGGAAAACCCCACGTACCTTAGATTACAAGGTTTGAAGGGTAGAACTCGAATCTTGATTTGTTCTTTAGAAATCTTGGACTTACGAGATTGATTCTTGATCTTGAAGAAAGCCTAGTTTCCATTTTACTCTTGAGAGAGGAGAGGAATTGAGAGATTAAAACTGACAAAAGAAATGGATTATGGAGTGTTTTGGACGATTTAAAGGTATAATATATAAATATGACCCTAAACTTGACACCAAGTTATAACTTTGACCTTAAACTTTGACAGTGTACAAATATGACCTTTAACTATTCAAAACTGCACAAATATGACCTCCGATCCTACGTGGCAAAACGCATGTTCAACACGCAAAATTGGACGCGTCCAGCTTAAAATCTAAGGGCATAATACATAAATATGACCCTAAACTTGACACCAAATTATAACTTTTACCTTAAACTTTGACAGTGCACAAATATGACCTTTAACTATTCAAAACTGTACAAATATGACCTTTAAATGACTTTTCACTATCATTTTTTCATTATTTTCGGCTCAAAGATGAAAGTGGCATCTAATTTCTATTCATATGGCAGAAAAAGAGCAATATTGAAGATTTATTAATTAGGTGGGTCATCCTCATAAGAAAAAATCGCGCAGGTATGTATATATATTATAAAGCAAAGGACGAATTTATATTATATAATATATCTAAATATAATTTATTTAATTATTAAATTAAAGATGAAACTATACTAATAAGAAAAATTATAGTTTTAATAAAATGTTATTAAATTAACGTTATTAAGGATAGTAGTAGTAGTATATTAAATTAACGTTATCAAATTAACATTATTAAAATGTTAGTATTAACTTAACGCAGGGGCGGACCTACGTGGTTGCCATGGGGTTCACCCGAACCCCCTTGGTAAAAATATTATGTTGTATATATAAGGTAGAAATCTATATTTATATACATATATTAATGTTGAACCACATGAAACAAGGCACTTAGATAGCCCAGTGGTGTTATTTGCTCTTCTTGGGCGCTTCCTTCAGCCTACTGCATGGGTTCGATCCTTGCTAGTGGCTTTTTTTTTTAATTAAAAAAAAAGATTAGGTGTTGCTGCTATAGAAACAAATAAAATAATAATAATAATAATAATAATAATAATAATAATAATAATAATAGTAATAAGTAATAAAAACGATGCCATTTTAACACAAAAAGCAAAACTTTGACAGTGCACAAATATGACCTCTAACTATTCAAAACTGCACAAATATGACCTCCCTCCAAATCAGCCCTTTTAATGATGTGGCACCGTATGATTGGATGAGCTTTCCACGTAGGCGCGAGTGAAACTCACGCATGGGATTGCAAAATCGAAGGTCATATTTGTTCAGGTTTTGAATAGTTAAAGGTCATATTTGTGCACTATCAAAATTTAAGGTCAAAGTTATAATTTGGTGTCAAGTTTAGGGCCATATTTATATATTATGCCTGATTTAAATCGTGTGGAAGAAGTTTGGGATGATAAAAATACCAAAATACCCCTAAGGAAATCAAAAACACCGCAGCAGTCCCTCGGTTTGACAGACTGACATGCTGAAGTAAATTGGGTAAAACTTTTTACTCCGATGTTGAATTTCGACGAAATAAATTGCGTCGGAAAGAGGACTCAAATTACTTTCATTTTATATATAGAAGGACACCCAGTTCATTATATAACAGAAGTTATGCTCAACGAAAGTTGACCCAAGTTGAAGTGTCCACTAAAACCTACTCGATGGAATTGTTTTCAACTCGTCTTTGAGTTAGTTGATTTTTGTGACTTCAATTATTATACAAAGGTATTGCCACACTGTAGGATTTATCACCACACATATATTAACAAAGAATCATCTAGTTTGGGTCAATACACGTAGGAACGACGCTTTGATTTCTAGTCCGAAAAAAATGCAGGGTGTTACACGGGATGGCTAAACTTAGTGTTATCTTGTATGTATTTTGGGTACAAGAACCTGTATAAATGCAACAATAACTTCATCACAAGTTCATGTACAAAACAAGAACACTTATGAAGTTCCTTAATACCTTTAATACAAGATTATGAATAATCTATCCAAAAAGTGTGTTAAATTTCAGAAAAAAATGAAACAGAATTTTAAGGCCAAGTCTCCGACTTCACGGAGTATCCTTAAGGAATAATTCCCCTCACTGTACCCGAGGTTATGGAATCTTCCTACTAGGATAAAATGGCCTTCAATCCGAACAATAGAGGTACCTCAAATTATTGGATTCAACGAACTCACTCAATAACTTGATCACACAGAGTTTTTGTTAATAACAAGAGAGTTTTTGCTGTCAAAATTGATACTAACACCTGAGGAAAATATCAGGTATTTATAGCCTAAAGTGTATCCTTTCAGAAAGGATGCATTGGTTCAACAGAAAGGCACCTTTTCTGCAATAGTCACATCCCTGAGTTGGGACTGCTCTGGAGATGCGTCTGGACTGTGGCCACATGTGACATTTTACAGATTCCAGTGAGCAACTACGCTATGTCTGCGCCACAGGTCGTATACCTGCGCTACGTATGCGGACGCATGTCACCCTACAACGCGAAACAGTGTGCCTCTTGTCACATCCCTTTGTGATGTGTGTTGCGTATGCATTGGAATGGCGTCCATTTGGAGAAAATTAATACTTCCAGATTTTGGATTAAATTTTCATGGCCAAACGGCTACTAAAGATTTGTGCAAGATATTTTCATCTTTTTGTCTTCAATCCAAAAATAATTTATGGAGGTACAATAAACATTTGTCCAAGATATTTTCATTTCTATGCTGTTTGATATGCCAATTGTCTGCTGTTGGGAGCGCTATCCCCCGAATGGAGCCCTACCCTGTGCGAATCCAGATTAGTCAGGCTCCAATGCGGATATCGGACACCGGATGAGAAACCAAAAAAAGAAGATATGTCAATTGTATATTTTCATCTTATCTTATTTATTTTTGTATTTTTCAAATTTGAAAAAATATATATTTGAGCTAAAAATCTATCAAAAATAATTTTTTTTATCTAAAAATAAAATTAGCACACAATTTTTTCTGACTCCACTTATTATTATTGTTTGTTATTAAGTTGAGATTATTAGGATCAAGAGAGGGAAAAAAGAGGGGAAATTTTCACTTATCTTGTGGATGGAAATATTGGAATTTACTAATAATAGAATGGCATACACATCGCCAACCTCCTTAATTTGGCATCAATTTTAATTTTGGCATCTTAACTGTCAATTGCTCATTGTAAACATTTAAACTAATGTTTCGCTATGTCTTTTTTATCACTTTTCGCTGACATGAGAGAATGAGTATGACGTACCCCCTTAAAGTTCATGAGAAGATTATTTAGATGATTTTTATTTTTATTTTCTTCATCTTCTTTTCCATTGTGATCCACACACATGATATATTTTTACTGATTGTGTGAAAAGTATCAAAATTACATAGTAAGACATCGGTTAGGTTGCTTAAAATGAACGGTATGTAGTTAAAGTGCCCAAATAAAAATCGATGCCAACTTTAAGAAACTGGCGATGTATTTGACCACAATAGGAAGTTTCTATCTCTCTAAGTTAATATATATATATATATTTGATAAAAACGACTTTTTATTTATATTACAAATATTACAGAGGCAGAAGCTGTGGCTGTATGATACGAGCATTCCTAGCTTGAGACCTTTCACACGAAGACAAGCGCATGAGTTGCAACGACTCCAAGCCTTGTTCGCATTCTTTCCCTTGTGAGCCCATCCAAGGGCCTATACTTATTAAAATGCGAAGAGGCCCGACTAAACACCCCAAACCCACCCACTAAATGCCAAGGGTATTTTGGTCTTTTGTCCTTTCTTTGTAATTGACTATATAAGTCATTTGTTAGGGCTAGTATTGTGGTAGTTCATTCATGATATTTTGAGAACACAAGAATTGTAATATTTTGAACTTTTCTCTTCCATTGGAGAAGCTCAAAACTGAAATTCCCAATTGGAGTGACACTTGGGTTGAGTCTAGGCTAAAAACTAGGATCTTGAGATCATTGAGTTCCTCTTTGTCCAAGTAAGAGCTTGGTGATAATATTCTTTAATCTTAGGGTCCTTTCATGTTGTTAGGGTTCTTAGATTCTTGAATATTGTATGTCAAGTTACTATTTTTAATTTTGTAATCTTGTTGTTTGTGTGGTAACATAGTGAAGCCGTGTGGGGCTGTTTTCGATTCACTATAGTTGATGCCACTTTGTTGCTCTTGTTGTTGTTATTGTAATCTCTATCATCTTGTCATTTTTGTAAACCTTGAAGTCTAGTGAAGCCGTGTGTGGCCTATTTCGATTCACTAGCATTGTTATTGTTCATCTTGTTATTCTTGTGTTCTTGTGGTGGCTTGATTCTCTTGATACACACTCACTTTTGTATCATTTGGTATCAAATCCATCTTCGATTTTGTTTTAACAAGATCAATCTTGGGCTTGGGACTTGAAAACTACAAAAAAAAAAAAAACTGAAAACTAAAAAATTCCAGAAACAGTCAAATCTGTCCGTTGTTGTGTTCTTGGCCAAAAATTTTATTCTTGTTGTGTCTTGGAAAGATTTTTAATTTTATTGAGTGTTGTTTCTAGTGTTAGTTCTCTTGTTCACTAACACTTTGAGTCGATCTAGATTTGAGCTCTAAAAATTGATGTTGTTATTGTGAACTTGAACTTGGCTGTCCATTGTTGAACATTGTTGTTGTGGTGGATTGTTTTGGCCGTGGTTGTTGTTGGTTGTTCTTGGTGTTGTTATTGTGTTCTAGTTGTTCTTCACCCTTTTCATCTTTGTTAAAACAAAAAGTGAACATTAGATCCACAAAAGGTGAAACACCAAGTTGTAGTATTTGTTGATGAAAGACTTGATCACATCACTCAAAAGACTTGACAACCACTTTTCACCTACTTTCCTTGATTTAATGACCTTGTTTCAAGGAAAAAGTACCAAGAAGGTCAAGTCTTGTTTTGAACTTGAAAAGCAAGCTTCAAGACCAAATTTCCCTCCATTAACCAATTCCACCATTTCCAAATTGTAGATTGGTCAAGACTTGAAATTGGAGAGTAAAATTCTGACAAAATCGAGGCCAATAGTGGACTGCCACATCACTAAATTACTGTTCACACAATATTTTGAGTTCAACTTTTAGATTTCTTGGTTTCATTTTATTGTTTCTTAGTTTCGTTTGTTGGTTCGAACATTAATTGACAACCTAGTACATTCCTACTAGCTTGTTAATTAGTCCTTTGAAGCTTTGTGTTCGTGTCAATGTTTGTTTGTGTGCTTTTGTCGTTTGAATACGTTGTAACTCTTGGCTCTAGTCCGACGAGAATTCTTTGATTTTCCAAAAAAAAATCCACTCTGGACAAGAGCATACTCATACCTTAAGGATTCAACTAGCCAATCTACAACACTTGTGGAGCTCGAGTGTGAGTGAACCAAAAGATTGTGAGTGAGAAGAGGGATTTTAACTAACTTGTTTGATGTTTGTGTAGGTGATACCTTGACAATGGAGGGAACCACATGTCAAACCGTGGATTCTAATGAAATGAAGAATATGAGGGTCACTCTTGAAAGATTGAGTATGGAAGTGGGAGCCATAAGGTGAGAAGTGACGACTATTAGTGGGAGGTTAGAACAAGTGGAGAGTCAAAGGAACTCTCATCCTTCTAATCCTCGAAATGTTTCATCAAGTGGACATGATAGAAATTCCTCCATCACCGTTACTCCCGAAACATGGCCACAATTGCCAATTTCTTCACTAGCTTCCCTAAATGCCGCAAGCCAAACCACTCATAACATTCTAAATCGAGACTCCAATAGACCAACCCATTCCCAAATTCCTCAAGTTTCGCAAGAGGTACTCTGATGTCAAATGCCTCCACAAAACCCGAACCCTCCTTTCCATGCTCCACTAAACCGAAGAACACCACCTCCACAAAATACAATTCCTCCGAATCAAGTTCCAAATGTCCAAAACCATCCCATCCACCTTGAGGAATATGGTAGATGGAATTATGAAGGGTATGGAGCCTTTGACGATGCCTACATGAGGGAGGAGGAGATGAGAGGGGGTTGTGTGGATCCAAGGAGATACCGAGGGTATGGAGAAAGGGGAAACCAACACCTAGAGAGAGACGTGGGCATCAATACCATCAAATTAAGTCTACCTATCTTTAAGGGTTAAAGTGACCCCGAGGTGTATATCGCTTGGGAATCGGCGTGTGACAAGGTATTCCAAGTGAATGATATTTCATAGGATAAGAAGAGTTGTTATGCCATAGCCCACTTTGAAGTCTATGCTAACACTTGGTGGGAATATATCAAGCGATTTGGCAACTCAACCACCACCATAGTTTCGGTTAAGGTATCTAATAAGGCAATGGTACCTTCCCAAAAGTTATCATCATGAGTTGCTTGCAAGGTTGTAAAACTTGAGACAAGGGAATCAAAGTGTTATGGAATACTATGATGAGTTTCACCAACTCATGTTGAAGCTTGACCATCGGGGAGAACAAATCGGCCATGACATCATTCGGTTTAAGTGTGGGTTGAATAAGGAGATTGCTACTCACTTGACTCTCTATAAATTTGATACCATTGAAGGCATCTTTCAAGAGGCCATTGAAATTTAAAGAGAACTTAAGAAAAGAACAAGTTACAAAGCCAAAGGTCAAGCACCATCGGGTTGGCTGAGGGGTAAGGAGGTTGCTTCCTTCATTACGGGTTGGCACAAAAACAAAGACCAACCCACCACTACAAAGAAACCCGAGTCCAAGGCAATGAAAAAATATCCACCAAGGCAAAAGGCTCACAAGTATCCTAATCCTAAGAGGTTCCAATGTTTCAAGTGCTAAGGTTAGGGACATAAAGCCAATGAATGTCCAAACCGATGCAATGTGATTCTAAGGGAAAGGATATTGTATTACCTTTGTGAGGAAGTGGGTCTTGAAAATGAAGATAATAAGGCCAAGCCTCAAGATAGAGAGGAACCCAAAAATGAGCCACATGATGATGATGATGATTGTGAGGATGCTTATCCACAAGAAGGGGAGTGTGTGGTTCCAAACTTTGTAGTGAGGCATGCCATGATTAGTAAGGCGATAGATGATCCTAGCCAATGGGAGAATCTATTCCATACTAAATGTTTTGTGAAGGTAAGTGTGTGCACTATGGTGATAGATAGTGGAAGTTATGCGAATGTGGTTAGTGTTGCAATGGTGAACTTTTTAAAGTTGCCGACTACACCTCACACTATTCCTTATAAGTTGCAATGGTTGAATGAATGCGGCGAGTTAAAGGTCACAAGTCAATTCATGATACGTTTTAAGGTAGCCAACTACCATGACGAGGTGCTTTGTGATGTGATACCAATGCAAGCTTGTCACTTGTTGTTAGGAAGGCCTTGTCAATACGATAGGTCGACCAAATATGATGGAAGGTCCAATCGATATACACTTTATAAAGATGTCCGAGAGGTCTCTCTTCATCCATTATTGCCTTTCCAAGTGAATGAATTACACCAAAAGATGCGGGAATTGAGGGAGAAGGGAAAGAAGGACGAGAGTGAGGGGAAAAGAGGAGAATCTGAGAGTGAGAGAGTAGGAGAAACTGAGGAGATCCTAATTTCTAAGGGGTAAGGAAGTGTGGTGATGATGGCTAGGAGGAAAGAACTATTTGTGGATAATGACGAGGACACTCCGATGCTCCTCTTGGCTCATTATTTTAATACTAACCCCACTAACATTTTTATTTCTCCTGCTATTTCTCATGTTGTGAAGGATTATGAAGATGTCTTCCCAAAGGAATTACCACAAGAATTGCCCCCACTTTGGGGAATTGAGCATCAAATAGATTTTGTACCGGGTTCCCAATTGCCCAACAAATCGGCTTATAAGAGCAACCCGACGGATACCAAGGAATTGCAACGCCAAGTTGAGAAACTCCTCAACAAAGGGTATATAAAGGAGAGTATGAGCCCTTGTGTGGTCCCAGAGCTACTAGTTCCCAAGAAAGATGGGACTTGGTGTATCTATGTTGATTGTCGAGCCATCGACAAGATAACGATAAAATATCGTCACCCTATTCCTAGGATAGATGATATGCTTGATGAATTGAATGTTTCGTGTTTTTTTTGGCTATCACCAAATTCATATACAACCGGGTGATGAATGGAAAACCGCCTTCAAGACCAAATTCGGTCTCTATGAATTGATGGTTATGCCATTCGGCCTAACAAATACTCCAAGTACTTTCATAAGGCTAATGAATCACGTTATGAAGACATTTATCGGAAAGTTTGTTTTTGTTTACTTTGATGATGTGTTGGTGTATAGTAAGTCCTTAGATGAGCATGTAAAGCATTTACAATGTGTGTTTGATGTCCTCCAAAAGAAGAAGTTATATGCCAATCTAGAAAAGTGCTCTTTTATTGTCCATGAGGTTGTATTTCTTGGGTTTGTGGTGAGCTCAAGAGGGGTCGAAGTGGATGAATCTAAGATTGATGCCATTAAAAATTGTCCAACCCCCAAAACCATCGGTGAAGTGAGAAGCTTCCACGGGTTGGTTAGTTTTTATAGACGTTTTATCAAAGGATTTAGCACCATTGCCATACCCTTGACCGAAGTGATTAAAAAGGAACGACCTTTCAAGTGAGGGAAGCACACAATGATGGTCTAATGGGCCATTTTGGGGTCGAGAAGACCCTCAGAATTTTGGAAGAACAATTTTATTGGCCTAGAATGTACAAGGATGTGACCTGGATTTGCGGACAATGTGTTGAGTGCAAAGGAGACAAGTCACGGCTCCAACCCCATGGATTGTACGCCCCGTTGTCCACCCCTTTGCGTCTTTGGGTTGACATAACAATGGACTTCGTGTTAGGATTACCGAGAACTAAAAGGGGGGAGGATAGTATTTTTGTCATGGTGGATTGGTTTTCCAAGATGGCTCACTTTATTCGTTGTTTTAAATGTGATGATGCGCCTAGTGTAGCCTCTTTGTTTGTTGATAATATTGTAAAACTTCATGGTGTTCCGAGGACCATAGTGAGTGATAGGGATTCTAAATTCCTAAGCCACTTTTGGAAGTCCATGTGGGGTAGGTTCGGTACTAAGTTGTTGTTTTTGACTTCATGCCACCCACAAACCGATGGCCAAATGGAAGTAGTAAGTAGGACCTTAGGGTCTATGCTATGGTCCATGGTTAAGGGAAAAATGACTTCTTGACAGGAGCACTTACCGTTGATTGAGTTTGCTTATAATCGTGTTATACACTTAAGTACGGGGATGACACCCTTTGACTGTATATACGACATCACCCCCCTTACCCCTTTTGATTTAACCCCTTTGCCAAGTGATCTTGTGATAAGCTTAGATGGAAGCAAATGGGCTGAGGCCATGAAGAAGCTACATGAGAAGGTGAGGTTGCGGTTGGAGAAGAAAAACCAAGAAGTTGCAAGGCGAACCAACAAAGGAAGAAGAAAACTCATTCTTGAACTGGGAGATTGGGTGTGGGTGCACCTAAGGAAGGATAGATTCCCATCTAAAAGGAATGCTAAGTTGATGTTGAGGGGTGATGGCCCATTCCAAGTATTAGAAAAGATCAACGACAATGCCTAAAAGATTGATCTACCCCCAGAATATCAAAAGATTGATCTACCCCCAAAATATCAAGTGCACAACACTTTCAATGTGTGTGACCTCTCTTGGGTGGAAACGGTGGAGGATGGCAATGATCCGAATTTGAGGACAAATTCCCTTCAAGATGGAGAGGATGATATGAGAATTCCTAGCTCGAGACCTTTCACACGAAGCCAAGCACGTGAGTTGCAATGACTCCAAGCCTTGTTCACATCCTTGGCCTCACAGCCGCTGAGATTAGAGTATAAGTGAGGGAGAGACACACAAGACCACGAAGCATGGTGTCTCGACCCACTGGTAGTGCCCAAGATCACTTAGACCGGGCTCCTACCTATAGTCCTAATTTGGGAATGACATAAAGCCAAGTACTCAAGATCACTTTTCCTGGTACCAAATCTCCATGTCGGCAAACACATTTTCCAGCGATGAGCTCTTACACTCAAACGCCTTCTTCGGGCATCCACCTATCTCATGTAAAATCAATGCATTCAAATTTTATCTGTTTCAATCACATATCATATTCTATAGGGTATCGTCATACCCGACTTGCAATCCTTAATATCACTTCCACATATGCATAATCATGTAAAAACCAAGGTGCTTCATCATTTACAAGTGGTGAACAATATTTATTTCAAATTCATGATCTTTTTTGTTGATCACAATATGATATGGGGTATCAAGACATTATAATGGGAATTTGAAAGCAATTTATCATTCATATTTATCAAACTTCCATGGAAAATCTCAAATCACATATGCATGGTTTCAACCATTGAAGTATATAGGCAAACAATTCCCATAACATAAAGTAAATGACTTAGAAATCATATTGAAAGCGAGTTATTAGCATTTGATTGAAAACCCCCATTTTAAAAGCATGCATGTTCATAAAAACTACACCCATGAGATTTTAGGATAATCCCACGTACCTCTATTTCCAAGGATAATGGATGTTTCTTGAAGCTTGCAGATTGGTGATTCCAAATATGTAATTATCTTCGAAAACCTATGGTCGAATCTTCAACTATTTGGGTTTTTATTTTGAAACCCTAAGGAGAATCTTTGAGCACTTTTGATGAATAAAGGTGTATTTTGGGGTCCTTGAAACTGAATTTCGTGTTTTAGGGCTAAGTAAGGGTGGAAAAGGACCATTTTGCCCCAAAAACGGAATGTTTAAGACACTTGAATTCTTTACATAGGCGCCACCCATCCCATTGCCTATGTTTACATAGGCGCCACCTAGGCTATTGCCTATGCTTTCCAGTGGCCATGGGCGATTGGTTAGGCGACACATATCACTTTGAAACGCCATAACTTCTTGCTCGGGTGTTGGATTCTAGAAAAATTGCTATCGTTGGAAAGATAACTCGAAAACCTATCATTTTACACATAGTAGGATCCCTAATTCAATATATATATAGATTTAGGGTCGATGGAAGCTGACACACTTTACCACGTCCACTAAAACTTAGTCGATCGAAATAGTTTTAACTCGTCCTTGAGTTGAAGGACCTCTATGGTAGAAATTCAATCTTGAATAGATTCACACGCTACACAATTAATTGACATGCCGTATTGGTATAGGATTTTATGGCTTTGGGATTTATCAACTCATCGAAATCATGGTCTATATTGTAGCCCGAAATGCGGGCCGTTACATAAAGTAGATTTTTTAGAATCATATATTTCTAGCTAAGTTTCTAGAATAGTCTAGTGTAGTATTTAGGATAATAAAATGGAAGAAATATCTATATTTGTAGGTATTTCTTGGTAGAAGAATCTAGAAAGTTATAGTATAGTCTCTTTGATATTTACTTAGTACAAGTCTTGATATTCTAGAGTGTTAGATATCTGAGGATGACATTTGTAGAATAGGGTAGAATACTCTAGATTTGTAGTATCTAGAATCATCCCTACACAACTATAAATAGGGTATGACACTAGGCATTTGTAACCAACCAAAATCAAATCAATTCAAATAGTCTTCTTCTATACCCAAGTTTCCATTCAATATCTTCCTTCACCTTTCTAGCTTCCTCTTCACCTTTGTAGTTTTCTCTTCTTAGTTGAATCTTCCGATCTTAGTTAATGATCTTGGGATAGCAGAAGATCTCTTTAACTACGCCTTTCTTCTGCTATTCTCTACATGGTATCAGATCCATAGCCACACGTTGGCTTCTGAAGTTTATTTCAAGATCGGGTTTGTGGTCGATTCAACTAGTTTGTCCTAATGGATTTAAGTGATCGCGTTAATGGACTGGGAATAGATTTGTTGAATCAGTCCAATTACAAGGTATGGAAGACTTTTCTGGAATCATACCTTGTGGGGGAAGATTTGTAGGATGTTGTTAATGGAAGTAACACAAGTCTTCCGAAAGATGGATCGGAGAATAGCAGTGCATACAAAAAGTGGAAGCAGATTAATGTGAAGGCGGAGTTCATTTTGAAGAGGTCCATCTTCTCAAATTTATTTGACCATATTATAAGGTGTAAATTAGCTCATGATATTTGGAGGACGCTCGATCAGCTATTCACTAAGAAGAATGAAGATATTGGAGAATGATTTGTCTAACGCCAATCAAGGTAATCATTCTATTGCCGAGTATTTCTTGAGGATTAAAAATTTATGTTCTGAGATCTCCTTATTAATTCCGGATGAGGCTATCTCTGAAGCACGAATAAGAAGAAATATTATTTGCGGTTTGAAGCCAGAATATATTCCTTTTGTTACATCGATTCAAGGATGGGCTCAACAACCATCTTTGGAGGAATTTGAGAATTTGTTATCATCACAGTAGTTACCAGCCAAACAATTATCTAGTGAATTTGTCAAAGAAAGGGATGAAAATGCTCTTGTAGCTCACAAGAGGAACTTTAGAGGAAAGACAAGATATATGCCTCACTCTCGATTCTCTAGTGGTTCAAGTTCACTTGGAAAGAAGGAAGAGTTTTATGACAATTATGGTAAAAGGCCTCTTAGGAGGCTAGCATAATATAATATATCCGGATCAGCAAATCACGGTTTCGAGCAATGAGTTGTCTGAACTCGTGCCTTCTTCGGGGAACCACCTAAGCTCTCTTTATGCCGAATCTTTCAAACATGCATTCTATCTTTTCTAAATTATCGTGACATAATCTGAATTGGTGTCGTCACACCAAGACTTGCAAGTCCTATTTCTGAGCCATAACGTATCATGCATAATTCTTTCATTAAAACACAGTTCAGACCATCCAAACATGCAAACAGTATAAAAGATTTCATGTTCCGAAAACACAAGTCAAAACTATGCCGAGATTATTCAAACATATGGTGGTCATGTGTTTTTTTGGCAAACCATGCTACTCTTTGTTATATGCATAATCAACATTTATCAACATGCATAACCCTCTCTTTTTATTTCGAAATAATATTCAAGTCATAGCATAAATCAAAACATTTCATATCATACTTTCAAGATGCAATTTAGAACAATGAGATAATACATCGAAACACCCCTAAACTTGTAGCCAAAACTTACTTTAGACCCTAAACTAATCAGGAAATTATATACTCCCCTTAACATCTTTCAAGTGAATTAATTTCACCCTCTATGGCTGACGTGGCAAAAAAAATGAGTGATTTTTTTAAAAGGGCCCACTTTATTATTATTATTATTATTATTATTATTAGTATTATTATTATTTATATATATATATATAAAGAAAATTAAAAAAAAAAAAAAACCACCCTTCCCTTCTTTCCCAGCCGTAACCCCTCCCCTCATTATCATCTTCTTTGTAACCCCCCACCCTCTTCGTTCCCCAACCCCACTCCCACTCCCCAACACTGTTTCTTTATCAAATTTCCCAGCCATGGTAGCTCATCCTATCACTGCCATTCGAGCTAGCTTATGCACCTTACTAATTCCCGATTTGAACACCGGACTGGTTGATTTATCTAGATTCGTGTTCTTCATTTTGGAATTCTTGATTTTGTAATCTTACGCTACTTTTATTTGATCTGATTACGAACTTGTTCTTCTTTTTGTTTTTGTTTTATTATGGTGGAGCAGATCTCTTATGATTTCATCTCATTTACGTGTGCTCAATTTTTGTACGGACAGATTTATTTAGCTCAATGTTTGTCGTTTGAAGATTTGATTTTTGCTCTTTTTTTGAGTGATACTTGTTGGGTTTCGGTTTAACTTGAGTTGATCTCTTTCAGTTTTCAATGGTAGAATTTTGCTGGCAAATTTTTGTGACTACTGTGCGTGTCTCACTCTAATTAAAAAAATTTATGATTAAAATCGTTCCACTCTCATCAAAAAAATTGAATTTTGGTGAATTTTCTATCTTATACGATTGTATATCTCATCTATTTGGGGATGGGGTGGGCTGTTGAAGAAGAAGAGGGAGGAAGGGGGTGGGGTGGGGGTCTTATATA
>NC_061113.1:5555484-5608658 GCF_002878395.1 Capsicum annuum | reverse complement strand
GAGAGTGGTATAATTTTTTTAGGGTGGTAAATAATTCACTTGAAAGTTGTTAAGGGGGTAAATAATTGCCCGATTAGTTTAGGGTCTAAAGTAAGTTTTAGCAACAAGTTTGAGGGGGATTTGATGTATTTTCTCTAGAACAATTCATATCATATGGAAGATGGAAAAAATCATGACAAGAGGGTTCATTATAACTCATGCTCTCAATTGAATATTCATCCTTAAACACATACATACATACATACATACATACATACATACATACATATATATATAAAAAAAAAATTCAATCAATTTGGGGGAAGGTCTAAAGACAAAAACCACACCGTCAAAACTTCTAAAACATGATTGTATTCATAAATCCAAAACCCTTTTCTTAAAACATGATTTCTATACCCATGAGATTTTAGCAAAACCCCGCGTACCTTAAATTATTACTCTTGAATGAACTTGTGTCTTAGGGATGTTATTCTTGTAGCCCTCGTAATGGGGATTCCGAATCTCGAAGAATTATTGAAAACCCACAATGAAATCTTAAGATATATTGATCTTTGGGTTGAAACCCTAAGGGGTGTTCTTGAGAGGAATTTTGGAGAGAATGTGAATTTAGGGGTCTAAGGTGCTGTTTTGGGGTTAAAATTCGGTGTTTAGGTTGAATTAATAGGGGTGGAATTGACCCAAATGCCCTTGAAAAACGTGGAGCTGATTGCAGAAAAATACACTGGCCGGAATAGCCAGGGCGCCGCGGGCTTATCGCCCTAAGCTACTGCCTCTCACAAAAATGACTATAACTTTTCGATCGGTTGTCCGATTTAGGTGAAATTGGTATCTTTGGAAAGATACTTCAAAGACCTTTCATTTGATATATAGTAGGCCTACTAATTCATTATATACAAGAAGTTATGATTGATGGAAGTTAACTCAAGTTTTAACATCCACAAAAAAACTTAATCGGTAGAAATGTTTTCAACTCGTCTTAGAGTTAGGGGATTTTTGTGACATTCAATTCATATCCAAAGGTATTCCCACATTGTAGGATTTATCACCACACATATATTAACAAGGAATCATATAGTTCGAGTCTATACGCATAGTAACAACGCTTCGATTTCTAGCCTAAAAAATACTGGGTGTTACATTATCTCCCCCTTGGGATCATTCATCCCCGAATGATGGGTAGGTACCTTTTGAAACTCTAAGAGTGTAGAATAAAGAATGCAGTCTCACATTGAATATTTTTTTTCCTCGACAAAATATGCAAAGGCATCAAACAAGCCTCATGATAACCCCTAGCGAAACATGAAAGCACGAAACATGAGGCAATGAGACTTTGCATAGGGATGATCTTGCACATGAGTTCTATGAATCATTATCATCACCACATATGGTAGGGGTCTATTTGATGATCATAGACCATGATTAAGATTGGTACAATACATGAGATAAGATTCTCATGGGGCATAAGAATATTAACATTCTCATCTTACAAGATACAATGAAAAGACTTAAACTTAGAGACACTATTTGTTTACGCCCCAAACAATAAATTACATACTTCACACTTTTCAACTTAAAAATCTCCAACCACACTTATAGCCACAAGAATTTGAGTCCCACTACTTAGTACTACTACGTTGAAGCCTAACTCGGAGTTAAAAGGTGCCATCTTAAGCTATAGGACCTTGTAAGTTACATCCCATTGAGAACATTACCTTACCTTATCACTATCGTCAAATACCCTTGGATTTTAATTCAAGAAATACTAACCGCATAGTACATGGGTTGAGTTTTCATCAATCTCAACATTCAAGCCTATCACTACTACACTCACTTTATGGATTTCCCCCACTAAGATCAGCAAATTCACTCACATTCACAAAAATTTTTGCCATATATCTCCTTCCTAACTTCTTCACATAACAAAAGTTCATCTCCTTCTTTCCCTTTTTCACCTATGACCTTATCTTGAGAATTCACACCATTTTTTTCAAGAACATCTACTTCTCTACCTAACACATCACCATGCTTCCACAACCACCATCATACTACCACACGGAGGGTCATTGAGGGACCCAAGTATAAATGTCATGAATGGAAGTAACACTTATCAAACCATAGGTTATACTTATTGCACTACTCAAGGAGGGACATGAAGTGAAGATACAATAGAATAGACGCGGAGTGATTTAGATATCAAGTGTCTGGATCATAAGTAAAAAGTCATTCGGCATAACCACAACACAACCTAATTTCTTAAGACAGCCTATGGTGGGAAACATGGGTGCACATATCTCATGAGTTGTATAACATAAGGGTCAAATTCATAAAGTCATTGATTGAGATAAATGTTAATACTTGAAGCTATTGCTTCTCATTTTTAGACCTGAAATAGTAATAAATTTGCACAACTTTACCGCTTTGACTTATTCCGACATAAAACAATTCAGTGACATACAGGAACATATTTCCTTATGACCAAGCATTAATAAGGTGCACACTTCGAGGTATGTCGTTCACCTAGGCTCTACTAAGATGTACCTGAAAACCTTGTATTGGTGGAATAACATGAAACATGATGTAGCTAATTTTGTGTCCAAGTGTTTGAACTATCAACAAGTGAAAGTAGAACAAATGAGGCTAGGTGGTACTTCCCAAGAGATAGCCCTGACTTTATGGAAGTGAGAGATGATAAACATGGACTTCGTTACAGGACTTTCGAGATCCTGAAACCAGTATGATTCTATATGGGTGATTGTAGATCGGTTGACAAAGTCAGCCCACTTTTTGCCTATGAGGACTAATTATTCGGGAGAGGATTATGCAAAGATTTACATTGAGGAGATAGTTCGATTGTATGGGGCACTAGTGTCCATTATATTCGATAGAGGTATGCAATTTTCATCTCAGTTCTGGAGATCTTTTCAGAAGGTTTTAGGTACATAAGTGAATTTGAGCATAACTTTCCACCCTCAGATGGATGGGCAAGCTGAGCGTACCATTCAGACCCTCGAAGATATGTTGAGCGCATGCGTCATTGATTTCAAAGGTAGTTGGGTAGATCACCTACCACTGGTTGAATTTGCTTACAATAATAGTTACCATGCCAGCATCAAGATGGCTCCTTTTGAGGCTTTGTATAGGAGGAGATGTAGGTCTTCGATAGGATGGTATGAAGTGGGTGAGACTCAGTTGTATAGGCCTGATCTTGTTCATCAGGAAATGAAGAAAGTGAAGATCATTAGAGAATGACTCAAGACTGCTCAAAGTCATCAGAAGTCCTATGTCGATGTTCGGAAAAGAGAACTAGAGTTTGAAGTTGGTGATTGGGTGTTTCTCAAGGTTTCTCCTATAAAAGGAGTCATGCGGTTTGGAAAAAGGGGTAAATTGAGCCCTCTCTACATAGGGCCATATCAGATTCTGAAAAAGATTGGTATAGTTGCTTATGAGCTAGAGTTGCCTGCAAGTTTGGGTTCCGTTCATCCGGTATTCCATGTATCCATGTTGAAGAAATGCATTGGAGATCATTCTATGGTATTGCCAGTAGAGGGTATCAAAGTGATAGACTCCTTGTCTTGCGAAGAAGAGCCCGTTGAAATTTTAGATCGCCAAGTTCAAAAGCTGAGGAGCAAAGAGATCGCCTCAGTAAAGGTACTGTGGAGGAATCAGAAAGTCGAAGAAGCAACTTAGGAGTTAGAAGATGACATGAGAATTAGATATCCCAAATTGTTTGCTTCGATAGAGGATGAGCCAGAAGGTATTATTCCTATCTTATCTTTCATAGTCCTTTATTATGCTCGAAACCGTGTCTTTCTGTGTCCCGCATCATCATTCGGGGACGAATGATCCTAAGGGGGGGATAATGTAATGCCCCACACTTCAGGATACAATATAGACCATGATTCCAATATGTTGATAAATCTCGAAGCCATAAAATCCTATGCCAATACGACATGTTAATTATTTGTGTAGCATGTGAATCCACTCAAGCTTGAATTTAGACCATAGGGGTCCTTCAACTCAAGGACGAGTTGAAACTATTTTGATCGGCTAAGTTTTAGTGGACATTATTGTGTCAGCTTCCATCGACCATAACTCTCTGTATATGTTGAATTAGGGAGCCTACTATGTGTCAAATGATAGGTCTTCGAGTTAGCTTTTCAACGATACCAATTTTGCTAAAATCCGACACCCGAACAAGAAGCTATGGCCTTTCAAAGTGATATGCGTCGCCTAACCAATCGCCCATGGCCACTGGAAAGCATAGGCAATAGCCTAGGTGGCGCCTATGTAAATATAGGCAATAGACAAGGCGGCGCCTATGTAAACATAGGCAATGGGCTAGGCGGCGCCTATGTGAAGAATTCAAGTGACTTAAACACTTCGTTTTTGGGGCAAAATGGTCCTTTTCCACCCTTACTTTTCCCTAAAACACGAAATTCAGTTCCAAGGACCCCAAAATACACCTTCATTCATCAAAAGTGCTCAAAGATTCTCCTTCGGGTTTAAAATTAAAAAAACCCAAGCAACTCGAGATTCAATCGGGGGTTTTAGGAATAAATTGCATATTTGGAATCCTCTCAACGTAGGCTTTGAGAAACATCTAATATTCATAGTAATCGAGGTACGTGGGGTTATCCTAAAATCTCATGGGTGTAGTTTTTATGAACATGCATGCTTTTAAAATGGGGATTTTCAATCAAATGCTAATAACTTGCTTTCAATATGATTTCTAAGTCATTTACTTTATGTCATCGGAATTGTTTGCCTATATACTTCAATGGTTGAAACCATGCATATGTGATTTGAGATTTTCCATGGAATTTTGATAAATATGAATGATAAATTGCTTTCAAATTCCCATGATAATGTCTTGATACCCCATATCATATTGTGATCAACAAAAGAGAGCATGAATTTGAAATAAATATTGTTCACCACTTGTAAATTATGAAGCACCTTGGTTTTTACATGATTATGCATATGTGAAAGTGATATTGAGGACTTGCAAGTTGGGTATGACGATACTCTACAGAATATGATATGTGATTGAATCAGATGAAATTTGAATGCATTGATTTTACATGAGATAGGTGGATGCCCGAAGAAGGCATTTGAGTGTAAGGTCTCATCGCTGGAAAAACGTGTTTGCCGACACGGGAATTTGGTACCAGGATAAGTGATCTTGAGTACTTGAATTTATGTTATTTCCAAATTGGGATTATAGGTAGGAGCCCGGGCTAAGTGATCTTGGGCACTACCATTGGGTCGAGCACCATGCTTCGTGGTCTTGTGTGTCTCTCCCTCACTTATACTCTAATCTCGGCGGTAACTGAGGTTGGACAGTTGGTGTAAATTATGTAGGGTATTCCACCTAGATCAGTTGCATTTCATTGTTGTTGAGAAACTATTGCATTACTCCTATGTGTTTTCAAATGATTTGATATGAAATTGCTTTATAATGGCTCTCAACTATATTTTGTAAAAATATTATGTTTTGTTTTGATATCTCTGCGTGCCAGTACTTTTGTGTTGACCCCCTCCCCTCTCCAACTTCTCAGGTTCAAAGGCCCAGTCTAGGGGTCAAGAGAATCAGTAGATCATTCAGACAGAGTTGCAGAAACAAGTGGTGAGCCTTCTATGTTTCGGAAGGTCTTATGTCCTACAATCTTTTTATCTTATATTCGGTTTTGGGGTCTACTGGGGGCCTTGTCCTAGTTTATATACAGTTACTTGACTCAGTCATTTGTTAGAGATTTCCGCAGATAGTTGTTTAGAGGTTGATTGATGTTGGGGAAAACTTATTTCCCCGTTATTGTTTCTTTTCATATTTATGACCATGTTTCCGAATTATTGTGTTTCTTCCGCTTTACTTTGATCATATGAATTAGGTGCATGATTACTAGACAGATAGGGGTGTTTCGGGCCTCCATGGTTCAAAATGCTCGTCACGGCCAGACACTGGTTCGGGTCATGACAAATATTTCTTCTTATTCGTGCTTCAGAATTAATAAAGAGATCTCAGAACATAAATTTTTAATCCTCAAGAAATACTCGGCAATAGAAAGATTACCTTGATTGACGTTAGCCAAATTGTTCTCCAATATCTGTAGCCGGGCTTCATTCTTCTTATAGAATAACTGATCAAGTGTCCTCCAAATATCATGAACTGATTTACACATTATAATATGGTCAAATAAATTTGAGAAGATGGACCTCTTCAAAATGAACTCCGCTTTTGCATTAATATGCTTCCACTTCTTGTATGCACTACTATTCCCACAAATCCTCCCCACAAGGTATGATTCCATAAAAGTCCTCCATACCTTGTAATTGGACTGATTCAACAACTCCATTCCCAGTCCATTAACGTAATCACTTAAATTCATTAGGAAAAACTAGTTGAATCGACCACAAACCCGATCTTGAAATAAACTTCAGAATCCAACGTGTGGCTATGGCTCTTATACCATATAGAGAATAGAAGAAGAAAGGTGTAGTTGAAGAGATCTTCTGCTAGCCTATGATCGTTAACTAAGATTGGAAGATTCAACTAAGAAGAGAAAGCTAGAAAGGTGAAGGAAGATATTGAATTGAAACTTGGGTATAGAAGAAGACTAGTTGAATTGATTTGATTTTTGTTGGTTACAAATGCCTAGTGCCATCCCCTATTTATACTTGTGGAGGTATGATTCTAGATACTACAAATCTAGATTATTCTACCCTATTCTACAAATGGCATCCTCAAATATCTCACAGTACTCTAGAATATCTAGACTTGTACTAAGTAAATATCAAAGAGACTATACTATAACTTTCTAGATTCTTCTACCAAGAAATACCTAGAAATATAGATATTTCTTCAATTTGATTATCCTAAATACTACACTAGACTATTCTAGAAACTTAGCTAGAAATATATGATTCTAAAAAATCTACTTTAATATTTTCACAGTATGAGGTGGAGTTTTGCCAGTCAAGAAGTCACACATCACGTAGATAAAATTAGAGAAAATAGTATGTTGAGATAGATATGTAGGCATACTAGGAGATACAAAATTAGGAATGAAGAGATCAAGGACAAGGTAAGAGTAGCCACCGTGGTGGGAAAGATAGGAGAGATGTTACTGAAATGGTTCGAACATGTGAAGAGAAGATACATAGATATCCGAATGAAGAGGTGCGACAGGCCATATATGGTGGGGTAAGAACAGGGAAGAGGTGACTAGATAAGACATATAGTTGATTCTATAGCTTACCAAAGACATGACACTAGATAGAAAGATATGGTGACACATTAAGATAGAAGATAATAGGTGTCATTTGTTGTCGTTACGACTCTATTCTCCATTATTTTTGGTATTGACTGCTTCACTATTGTATTTGTTTTGCATACTTGACTTTTGATACCTTTGTTAAGGTAAGAGTAGAATTGTGAGCACACTATCCTCCCGTAACCCTACTTATGGAAGTACACTATGTATATTGTTGTATAACAGAACAACTACGTTGGTATACCCATATATGCAAACGACGTTAGAATAATGTAGTATATAAGACATTTATAAATAATAAATTAAACGACAGATATGCAAAAACTAAAAACTCAGTATTACAAGTAAACATCTTACATTATATCCTCATGGACAAATGTTCAAAAATATTAAATATGCATAAATAATTTAACTAAAATCCAATAACATATCCTTTCTATCTTGAATCTATAAACTCAAAATTTTAGATCCGCCTATCAAGACCTGATGTTGCTAGCCACCACAGGATGTAAACCTGCAGAGCCAAATCTTGATTTGCGCCGGTCAGCTGAACTTCCATCATCCTTGCGACTCAGAGAAACTTCCATTTTTCTCCTTTTCTCGCTCAGAGAACTGAACTTTCATGGCTGCCTAATCTGCATAATGCGGCCATGAGTTGTTCACCTCTTGGACCCGGACTCTTTTCTTAATCATAGAACAAGCCAGCATTATTTCCGTCTCTTGCTCTGGATCCATCTGCCATTGATTTTCGCTAGCAACCTGATCTGCTGATGTTATAAACAAATCGATCAGTTGGTAGGTGTAATACTCTTCAAACAAGTACACAGTACTTAAAATATATTTGCAAGTAAAAGCGAACGGAGGGAGTAGTAAGCTAATGACATGACTCACCAATACATAGAAATTGAAAATGAGTTTACCTAGTGACTTAGGCAACAACGGTGCCATTCTTTCTGTTAGTTTCCAGAGAGTGAAGAACATAAGAAACTGATTTTACATGTTGATGAACAAGTGGAACATGAGTTTGATAAGTTTAACAGAGAGATATTGATGAAAGCAAAAACTACAGATTTATTGCAGAATTAAAATTATTTATAGGTTACAATCCTAACTGAAAAAATAATCAACTCCTAAAGATAAGGATAAGGATTAGAAACTAATTTTACTGCTGACTAATATTAACTTCTAACAGATAACATAAAAATTTAACTGCTGCAGCTCTTATGCATTTTTCTAACACTCCTCCTTGCTTTAAGAGCTGCAAACTCCAAGTTTTTTCCTGAGAAGTTGAAATTTGTTTCCCGGTAAAGGCTTGGTGAAGATATCAGCCAGCTGCTCCTCGGTTTTGCATTAGAGAAGAATCACATCACCAGTCTTTTGCACTTCTCTTAAGAAGAAAAGCTTGATGTTGAAGTGTTTTGTTTTGGCATGAAATACAGGATTGTGAGAAATTGCAATCGCAGATTGGTTGTCCACAAATACCTCAGTTCCTTTTGTTTGATTCATATGCAAATCAGCAAATACTTTCTTCAACCACAGAGCTTGATTCGTTGCTGCTGTTGCAACCACAAATTCTGCCTCTGCAGTGGATTGAGCCACAATATCCTGCTTCTTTGAGCACTAAGAAAATATTCCGGAGCCAAGACTAAAGCAATATCCATATGTGCTCTTCATGTCATCCACTGATCCAGCCCAATCACTATCCGAATGCCCAAGTAGTTTCAGATTTGGATTTTTCTGAAACTTGACACCATAATTAATGGTTCCTTTGATGTATCTGATTACTCTTTTTGTTGCTTTTAGATGCAGCTCACTAGCACAATGCATGAACCTCGATAAAATGCTTACAACATACAAAATATCGGGTCTTGTAGCTGTGATATACATCAAACAACCGACTAAGCCTCTGAAGTACGTTTCCTCCACTTTCTCTTGAACATTCTTGCTTAGTTTCTCTTTTTGGTTCATAGGAGTACTCATCTCCTTGCAATCTTCCATGTTGAACTTCTTCAGAATTTCTTTAGCATATTTCTTCTAACAAATGAAAACTTCATTCTATCCCTGTTTGATTTCCATTCCATGAAAATAGGACATTATACCAAGATCAGTCATCCCGAAGGCTTGCATCATTTCTTGCTTGAAATCTTAAATATTCTTTGTATTGCTCCCTATAACTAGTACACCATCAACATATATAGACACAACAAGAATATCACTGTCATTATGTTTAACTTAAAGTGTAGATTTTGATAGACTCTTTTCAAAGCCTAACCCAAGCAAATGATCATCTATTCGACCATACCAGGCCCTTGGTGCCTGTTTAAGTCCATAAAGAGCCTTCCTTAGCCTGTAAAATTTGTTCTCTTTTCCTTTCATGACAAAGCCTTTGGGTTGCTCAACATAAATTTCTTCCTGGAGAAAACCATTAAGAAATGCCGATTTGACATCCATCTGATACACTTTCCAGCCCAATTGTGCAGCAAGAGCAAGAAGTAACCTGATCGTGTCAAGCCTAGCCACTGGTGCGAATGTATCAAAGTAATCCACACCAAAAATTTGAGCATATCCCTTAACGACAAGACTTGATTTATGCTTGTTGACTGAACCATCAACATTTAACTTTGTTTTGAAGATCCATTTCAACCCAATTACTTTTCTATCTTTAGGTTGATCAACAAGCTCCCAAGTCATGTTCTTCTCAATCATAAACAACTCCTCTTTCATTGCAGCCACCCAATTTTCATCATTCTTGGCTTCAATTTACCCAACAGGTTCACATACTGGCATATTACATCTCTGATATATATCAGTGAGTAGTCGAGTACCTTTAACCGGTGAATGATCCACCACTTTATCTTGCGATGAGAGTGATATTTGTTTTTCAGGAACTTTGGCAGGAAACTTTTCTGCTGAGTTCAAAGAGTTTAGGACAGGTTTCTTTGAGATGTCCCAACACCATTCTTCATTATCCATAAAATACTCATCTCTACTTAAGATTATATTTTCAGTTTGCGGTTGGAAGACTTTATATGCCTTTGAAACTGCACTGTATCCAATAAAAATGTCTGGAACAAATTTCTTATCTAGCTTGTCTCATTTAACTTGAGGAACATAGTAAAAACAAAGACAACCAAACACTTTAAGGAAGTTTAATGATGGTTTGAACCCATACCAATCTTTGAAAGGAGTTCGACCTCTCACCGCTTTTGTGGGAAACCTGTTTTGGAGAAAAACTAATATATTTGCTGCTTCTACCCAAAATTTCTTTGGCAAGTTCTTCTCGTGCAACATGCATCTGGTCATCTCCATTATGTACCTATTTCTTCTTTCACTTACTCCATTTTGTTGAGGAGTATACGTAGTAGTAAGCTGATGATGAATCCCTACTTCCTTACATAAAATGTTGAATTGTTGAGAAGTGTATTCCTTTCCATTATCTGTTCGTATGGACTGAATTTTACAAGTAGCTTCATTTTCTACTTTTGCTTTGAACTTCCGAAAGACATTAGCAGCCTCTGACTTACGCTTGAGAAAGTAAATCCAACGCATGCGAGTTAGATCATCAACAAAAATGATGTAGTAAAGACTACCTTTTAGTGAGGGAGTCCTTTGAGGTCCTGCTATATCGATATGAATTAGTTGCAATTTCTTTAACGCTCTCCAAGTTGTTTTTGGAAATGGAAGTCTGCTTTGTTTCCCATATTGACAATCAAGGCAATTTGAAGAATTCACTTCTAAGACAGGTAGGTCCTCGACTATTTCTGCCTTGTGCATTTTAAGCAACCCTTCATAGTGATAATGTCATAGTCTCTTGTGCCATACTTCTGCAACATTTTCTTTGGCTGAAAAATTCACATGCTCCTCCTCAAATGGATCTAATGAGAAACTTTTATCTCTCATTCTTATTTTAAACATTTCTTTGATGCATCCTTGATTAAGCAATGTTTATCTTCAAAATTTAATTTGAAGTTGTTTTCCATCAATTGACCAACACTAAGCAAGTTCTGATCTATTTCAGGTACATAAAGCACTTCAGAAATTGTTTTTGTACCTGAGTGACTTGGAATAACAACCGTTCCTTTTCCTTGTACAAGAATATATTCACCATTACCTATTCTGACTTTAGTAATGGTCATAGGCTTCAATTCCTTGAAGAGATCCTTGTCGTTTGTCATGTGATTAGTACATCCACTATTAATAAACCAACACTCACTTGATGATTTACTTGAAACACATGTAGCAACAAAGAGTTGATCTTCCTCCTCTCCATCCACGATTTGAGCATCTGCTTCTTGCTGCTGATTTTTGTTCTTGCAAATGACCGCTTCATGCCCAAGTTGATTGAATTTACTACACTTAGAGTTAGGCCTTCTCCAACACTTGTATGATGGATGGACTTTCTTGTTACAATGCTTACATGGAGGAAAATTTTTCTTTTTGTTTCCAATTTTTCCTGTTGCAGTACCTGCTGGAGCGCTTTCATCATTCTTCTTGTTCTTCTTCTTTTTATTTTTACCTCCATATTGAGGCTTGGCAAACAATGCTCCCTCGGTATTTCTTCATCTCTCATGACCTTTCGTTGTTCTTGAGCCTGCAAAGCATTCAACAACTCCACCAAGGTGATCTTGGACAGATCCTTGGTGTTTTCCAAAGTAGTTATGGTTGCTTCAAATCTTTCCAGCGCAGTTACCAGAATTTTCTCAACAATACGAGAATCATTAAACACGGAACCAAGCAATCTTACTCTATTTGCTATGTTCAAGAACCTTTCAGAGTAATCTTTTATGGTTTCAGTTTCTTTCATCTTCTACATCTCAAAATATCTTATAAGATTCAAAACTTGCATACCTCTGATCCTCTCATCCCCTTCATATTCTGACTTGAGTTAATCCCATGTCTTTGGCTGACTTTAGAGACATAATTCGAGTGAAAATTGAAGAAGATACTGTTGAAAATAGACAGGCTTTTGCCTTTGATTTTCTGGTTTTCTTGTCTTTATGGTTCTTGATCTGGGCTATAGTTGGATTGTCAGGCAATGGAGGAATTTCATAATCCTCTTCAACTGCCTCCCACATATCCATGGCATCTAGATAAGTTTCCATCCTTACAGCCCAAATATGATAGTTTTCACCATTAAAAACAGGTGGTGCCATACTTGAAAAACTTGATTCTGCTTCCATGCTCCATAAACTTGCCTTGTTTCAGTTATTACTTAGATGGAAACACCCACACAGTTATTACTTAGATGGAAACACCCACAGATCCCTCAAGAAATAAGTGCTCTGATACCAATTGTTAGTTTCCAGAGAGTGAAGAACATAAGAAACTGATTTTACATGTTGATGAACAAGTGGAACATGAGTTTGACAAGTTTAACAGAGAGATATTGATGAAAGCAAAAACTACAGCTTTATTGCAGAATTAAAATTATTTATAGGTTACAATCCTAAATGAAAAAATAACCAACTCCTAAAGATAAGGATAAGGATTAGAAACTAATTTTACTGCTGACTAATATTAACTTCTAACAGATAACATAAAAATTTAACTGCTGTAGCTCTTATGCATTTTTCTAACACTTTCGGTCACACCAATGTCCTGAGAAGTATTGTTTTCTTTTGAAGAGTTAATAGCACTAGGCGATCCTAGAGTAGACATTTGCACAGTCTTCTTCAATTCATTATCCGCAATCTTCGTGAGTTCATGAAAATCTGAAGAGTTGATTGCACCAGTTGGTCTTGGAGCAGACGAAGATGTGTCGATTGCAGAAGCATTGGATTCACTGACAGGAAGCATGATTATTTGGAAGTGAAAGATAAAGTAGGCGGATAGTGTCCACATTATGCAATTGCAGTGCAACACAATCTGAAAACCACAGGGTGTCTCTCTTTGTATAAAACATAATATATGCTTCTTCTGCCAAAACAAGATCTTCGTGAACCCGAGAAATCTATGACAAACGAACATAATATCAAGTTAGTTGTCGTTCAAGAAGCTTGGAAAAATAGACTATCAGTGACATATAACAGAGAATATGATTGCACTATTCTACGTACCGTTGAGTCATCAAATTTGTACCATTCATTGGGTTCAGCACAAATGAAGCTGTAATAGTGTCCCGAACTGGATGTAGACCCGGCGTGCACTATAACTGCATAAAGATCGTACTTCATTTCTTCCTGTCAGAGACAAGTAAAAATTGAAAATAACATCATGTTACTACTAACAAAATATAAAGTAAATGTACTAACAGATACTCACATTATAGGATTGGATATTTTCGATGTAAGGAAGCAAGTCCAATTCCAACGGAAATGAAACATGCTTGTCCACCTTTTGCACAATAATGAAAGACAGCAACCGAAGGGGCATTGTATAGCATCAGCTGCTTCTCAATTGAGACTTGCACCTTACATCTTTCACAAGTATACTTGATCTCTGGATCATCAAGTTTCTCAACTCTTGTGAACGACTCCAACACTGAATGTAAGCTGTCGGCATCTTTGATCTCCAAGATCACATCTATAAGAGGCTCGTAAGTATTGGAGCAGTGGCCGCAGTTGTAACAGCGAAGCTGCAATTTGAGAAAGAGATATTTAACATTACAAACGTCATATTTTCAAGATACATATGAATAATAAGATAGTATTCTAGTATGCTTACCTTGCTGACAAGCCGGCCGCCAAAAACTTGTTGGACAATGTCATTACATCGGCTTTCAAGCCTATTGAGAAAGCATTGCAAGAATTCGTGAGCATCTTCTTGCTGATACTTACGGAAACCAGACGAAAAATCTGTTATTTTTTCACAATGTTAAGGACCACAAACTACACAAACATTAATCATCATCCATCCTATTTTGCAAATTATTTTCTATTCCACTCATGTGTGTGTGCCAAATGGGGAATATCTCGTTAAACCATAAACAACACATGACTGAGGGTACAACTCAAATTGTCGACAAGTTTCCAAGGCGAAAGAGAACCACCATCATAAGCCAAGGAACTGCCAATAAGCTCTTTGAAAACGCAAATTAAACAGAAATCAGCGTAACCTGCAACGACTATACAAAAAAAGAAATGAACAGAACATCAATAATAACTCAAAATGGAACAAAACAACAGATATCTTTGAAAAACAATTGTCCTTACGATCACATGGCACATGAGTGTTACGCAGAAGGAGGTCAAACAAAAGCACCGTGTGCATGAAACATTGCAATACCGCATTAAGAAAGCATGTGTTGCCTAAGTTAACAAGTCCAGCACCCTGACAGAACAACAAAAATGACAAAAATATGAGAATCTTAACTGATACATTCATACAAATATACACAGATGATGAAAATATAACAAGTTTGATATTTTGGATTAATTGAGATGTTATACATATATACATACATTTAGTCGAGCTGTATGAAGCTAGCTCGGACACCACAGTCAATTAAGATGCCATAACAAAGACCAGAACAATTAACTAAAAGTAGTTGGCAGATGTATAGCATATTATAATTCATGTATAACTAGTCTATAATTTATGTATATATTGATTATAAGAGTTCTAAAAGTCCATACCTTGTAAGTTTTTAACACATTAGGTGTCCACACGGGCTTATTTTCTTAATTTTCTCTTGCAAAATCACACTTGGCCTCAAGTGACGAGATGGGCTTGGCTTCAAAATCACATTTGGGCCCAATTGATGTAATGGGCTTCACCCCAAAATCACATTTGGACTCAACTGCCTGGATGGGCTTAACCTCAAAATCATATTTGGGCCCAACTGAGGTAATGGGCTTTACCTCAAAATCATATTTGGGCCCAACTGAGGTAATGGGCTTCACCTCAAAATCACATTTGGGCCCAACTGAGGTAATGGGCTTAACCTCAAAATCATATTTGGACTCAACTTATGCAATGGGCTTAGCATCAATTGGCCCATCATTAGCAGCAAACCATTCTAAGTCCACTGTATCTGAATCATCATCAGAAGTAGAACTATCAATCCAAGGATCAGAATCAGAAGATTCCACATGATGAGTTGATTCTGGAGACGAACCAATCAAATCCTTGAAAGAATCAACTGACTTAACACATGTGTGTTGATTTTTTTTGTTCTCCATAAGAAAAGCAACAAAAAAATGATGAAAATCAAGATTCTTTTTTTGAAAAAAAAAAAAATATCAAGATTTTTGTGTAAAGAATGGGATTCTAAGGCTTTTTAAGACAAGGGTATTTTTTGTAATGATGAGGAAAACAACATATAGAATGGGGGTTTATATAGAAAATGAAATCAAGAAATAGGTTTTTTGTTTTGGAAAGTAAACTAATATTTGTCTTTTGTTACTGAAGTTTTGAAGGATTTGGAATTTTGAGAGTTGGTTGGAAGTTACTATATAGTGAGGAGTGGATTTTCATAATTGAATGGATTTGAAAAGGGAGGGAAGGAAGCTAAATCCTCATGTATATACATGTACATATCATATCATAAAAATATATATCATATTACCTAAATCTTCTCTTATATACATATCATATACTCTTGAGTTTCATTTTACTTGGATCCTATATTAATAGTAAGTAAATTTGCTAAGTAGGAAAGTTAGTTAATTCTCATGCATACACATATACATACCATATCATATATATATATATATTATCTAAATCCTTTCTTATAAAAATATCATATACTCTCCGTTTCATTTTACTTGGATTATCCTTTACTAATAGCAAGTAGATTTGCTAAGTAGGAAAGTTATTTAATTGTAGATTAGGCTAAGTCTGCATGCATAAACATGTACATAACAGGGACTATCAAATAGATAGAAATAGAAGATGAGTTTACCAGGGAAATCAACTCAGTATCTTTCAGGAATTGGAAATTGAGATGGTGTCTTCGTCAACAAAGCTGCCATTCTTTCGATGTAGATGGTTTTCATTATGCATCCAGTTTAAAGATGCTTCATCCAACCTCTCCATATGCATGCATGGAAATTTGAGGAGTTCATAGCATTAGGCGTTCCTGGATTGGATGCCTCAACAGTCTGTCTGCAACCAAAAAGAAAATCTCATGTTAGCTTTTTGAAAATAGGACTTTCATTCTCATTATATTTATTACAAAAAAGAAAAAGACTAGATGGAGAAATGGCAAAGATGAAATATGGACTATGGACACTTTGAAGGACCAAATGAAATTAAGTTGTGGACAGGGAACTTTAGAGAGGCAAATCAACTATTGTATGAACAAAAACTATAAGTTTGAATGACTAAGTTATTTAGAAACCAATATGGATTGTGATAGGATAGTTAATATTCAAGTTATGTGCGGAAAGGCAATTTTTTTAGCCAAAATTTCCGAGGGGACATTTCCTTTGAAAATATACTAAAGGAGACAAAAAGCTCGATCGGGTTTGAGCGACTTATCCCTGTCCTTAACAACTCTGCCAGAAAAGACAGCTGGCTGTCAAGAAGTTGCACATCAAAAATATGAAAATAGCCAAAAGAGGATGTTGAGATAAATGTGTGAACATACTTGAAAATACAGAATTAGGAACAAAGATATCAGGGACAAGGTAAGAGTGGTCTCTGATATGGACAAGATGAGAGAATAAAACTGAAATTGTTCAGACATGTGAAGAAGAGATGCACACATGTCTCAGTAAAGAGGTGTGAGAGGTCGATTATAATGGGTATAAGGAGAGGTAGAAGTAGGCCGAAGAAGGATTTGGAAGAGGTAAATTAAACAAGACATGGCTGATCTACAGCTTACCAAGAACATGACTCTGGGTAAAAGATATGGAGGCCAGAGATTAGAATAAAAGGTTAATAGGTACTATTTGTTATTGCTACGATTCTATTCTTCATTGTTTTTAGTATGGCTTCTTCATTACTGTATTTGTTTCACATACTTGACTGAACCAACGGTATATTAGAAACAACCTCTCTACTTTATCCACAATCTTGTTGACTTCATGGGAGTCTGACAAATTTATAGCACCAGTTGGTGCATGAATTCGTGAGAATCTTCTTGTCGATACCTACAGAAGATAGACTAAGAAATCTGATATTTTCACAAAGTTAAGGACCACAAACAACACAACCATTCATCATCATCCATACTATTATGCATAGTATTCTCTATGTACTTTGTTATGAATTGGACAGAATAAAGAAAACCACAAGCAAAAAGAAAAGACAAGAACACACAAATTTACGTGGAAACCCTTGTGGGAAAAATCACGGACAGAGGCAAAGGAATTTCACTATGAAAGGAAAGGAGTACAATGTAGAGCACGACGTAATTTCTGAATGTTCAAAACCGACCCACTAATTGCACTTATATAGTATGTGCGTACAAATAGGTCCTAGGGCCAATCCTACGCTACCACCACAGACCCCATTAAAAATCACAAACATGGATGCATCGCGAAACTTTCAAGGCTGGATCAACAAAATTTGGGTCACAACTCTAGCAATTTCCCACTTGACATGAATTCTGATTTAAAATTCAAATTCATTTCACGAAAACTCTCCACCTCTTCTACAAAAGCCCTAAGGGCACATCTTAACAGCTAACACCAACCAAGTCCAAGCAATGCTCAAACTTGGCACTTGGTAGTGTCTTGGTCATCATATTAGTAGGGTTATCATGGGTACTACAATATCACCATGAGCTATAATTTCACGCACAAAATGATATTGTACATCAATGTGCTTTGTCCTCTCATGAAGCATCTGATCTTTTTAAGGAAGATCGCACTCCAACTATCACAAAAGACCGTAGTAATCCAAAAGTCTTTGCTAAGTTCACCAAACATACCATTCAATAAAATAGCTTCCCTGAAAGCCTCTGTAATAGCCATGTACTCTGCCTCAGTAGTTGACAAAGCAACCGTAGTCGGTAAAGTAGCTTTCCAACTGATAGCACAACCACCAATGGTGAAAATATATCCTGTAAGGGACCTCCTTTTATCATGGTCTCCTGCAAAACCAGAATCAACATACCCAATCACTCCATCTCTATTTTGCCCAAATTGTAAAAAAAACATCAGAAGATCTATGCAAATATCTGAAAATCCACTAAACTCCAGGATTTGCCATGTATATTCTAACTGCACAGACAACATATGTTAAATCTAGTCGGGAACACACCATCGCATACATAAGAGACCCAACGGCACTAGAGTATGGAACTCGAGACATATAGTCACTCTTATCATCTGTATTTGGAGATAAAGTGGATGAGAGTTTGAAGTGAGCTGCCAATGGAGTACTGACAGGTTTGGCATTTCGCATATTGAACCTGTGAAGCACTTTCTCAATATACCTTTTCTGACTCAAGTATAACTTACACTTTTCTCTATCCCTCAGATTTTCCATGTCAAGAATTTTCTTTTCTGCTCCTAGATCCTTCATCTCAAACTCCTTTCTAAGTTGGGTTTTGACTTTTATTATCTCTCTCATATCCTTTGCTCCAATCAACATATCATCAATATATATACAAGAGAAGATACATGAACGAACCACCACTTTCCTCCTTGAAGTAGACACAGCTATCATAACTACTCCTCCAAAACATATGAGAGGTCATAAAAGAGTCAAACCTCTTATACAATTGTCTGGGCAACTGTTTTAAGCCACAAAAAGACTTTTTCAGCAAGCATATTTTTCAGCAAGCATACATAGTCCTAATTTTCTGAAACTACAAAGCCCTATGGTTGCTGCATATAGATGTCCTCCTCAAGTTCTCTATGTAAGAATGCAGTTTTGACATCCAATTGCTCAAACTAAAGATTATGCATGGCCACAATACCAAGAAAGGCTCGAATCGAACTATGTTTTACAACTGGAGAAAACACATCTGTGAAGTCAATACCTTGAACCTAACTGTAACATTAAGAAACTAGTCTTGCTTTGTACCTAGCATATTCAACTCCCAATGTTCCTTATTTCCCTTTAAATACCCACTTGTAAAGGACAACTTTGTTATCCTTAGGTAATTTCACCAGATCTAATGTGCCATTCTTATGAAGTGATTCCATCTCCTCCTGCATAGCAATCATCCATCGGCCGAAATTATCACATCTAACTGCCTCTGAGTAAGAAGAAGGTTCTTCATCAGAATCAATACCTTCTGCTACATTCAATGCATAAGCAATCAAATCAGCTTCAACATACTTCTTAGGAGGTCTGACCCGTGTTTAGCAGTAAAATATTGTAGGATCACTGGTGGTGAAGAAGAAATAGTATCACTTTGTAGCTCTGGGCTAGATTGAGAAGTAGGCACTGGTGTAGGCTCTACTCCAATTTGTAATTCAACGTGGGTGCTTGACTTTTGCTGATTTATGTCACTAAGCTCATCTAGAGGAAAAACACTAGATTCGGAGGGAGCCCGAAGCATGGGAGTTTCATCAAACATAATATCCCAGCTAATTAGAACCTTTCTTCTTTCTGGACACTAAAGCTTATAACCTTTAACACCAGGCTTATAACCCATAAATAAGCACTTGACAATTTTAAGTTCCAACTTTCCATTATCAACATGAGCATAATCCAGACATCCAAATATCCTTAAATTATAATAACTAGCAAGAGTACCAGACCATATCTCTTGTGGAGTCTTTTTATCAATTGTGATTGAGGGAGAGCGGTTAATAAGAAGACAAGCTGTGGAAGCAGCTTCAACCCAAAAATATTTGGGTAAACCAGCATTAGAGAGCACACAATTCACCTTCTCCATTATAGTCCTATTCATTCGTTCGGCCATACCACTTTTCTACAGAGTATGACGAATTGTTAAGTGCCTCACAATTCCTTCTGATTTGCACAACACAAAACATTAGATTCATTAGAATAGAACTCTAAACCATTATCAGTCCGAAGGTGTTTTACTTGTTTCCCTATTTGTTTCTCAATCATAGTCTTCTACTCCTTGTAAGTAGGCAACACTTTATTCTTTTGCTTCAGGAAGAACACCCAAACTTTTCTGGAATAATCATCAATAATAGTCAAAAAATAATTAGAACCTCCTTTAGAAGGTACTCTAGAAGGACCCTAGAGATTAGAATTAATGTAATCAAGTGTGTCTTTAGTTGAGTGGATGCCTTTAGTGAATCTGACTCTCTTTTGCTTCCCAAAAATGCAGTACTCACAGAACTCCAATTTGGTAATACTCTGGTCATCAAGAAGTCCTCTCCTGCTAAGTGTTAGGTTCAAGGTGTATATGTGAATGGAAAATGAAGAGAAAATAGTGGAGACAAGGGAGACACCAATTCGAAAAGTGTACTCCCAAATTAGAAAGTTCACTATTTCTCCCACATTGGTGGGAGAAGAGAACTTGTAAGTGTTTATAATGAAAAACACTAACTCCACATGGATAGAGAAGAAAGAACTAGGTGATGCCTCACTCCATCATCGTCTCTCACTTGGCTCAAATTTGGATTTGAAAAATGATTGTAGATCTAATTTTTTAGACAAAATTTATTTGGAACTTGTTTACAAGTGAACATTTAATCCAAAATCTGGTAGTATTAATTTTCTCCAAATGGATGCCATTCCAACGCATACGCAACACACATGACAAAGGGATATGACCCTTCGAGAAAAGGCACACTATTTTGCATTGTAGGGTGACATGCGACCGCATATGCAGTGCAGGTATACGAACTATGGCACAGACGTAGTGCAGTTTCTCACTGGAATCTGCAAAATGTCACATGCGGCCATAGTTCAAGCGCATCTCCAGTGAAGTTCCAACGCAGGGATGTGACTATTGCAGAAAAGGTGCCTTTCTGCTGAACCAATACATCCTTTCTGGAAGGATACAATTTAGGCTATAAATACTTGATATTTTCCTCAGGTGTTGGTATCAATTTTGATAGCAAAAAATCTTTTGTTATTAACAAAAACTTTGTGTGATCATTAAGCTATTGAGTGAGCATTGAATCCAACAATTTGAGGTACCGCTATTGTTCAGATTGAAGGCCATTTTATCCTGGGAGGAAGATTCCATAACCTCGGGTACAGTGAGGGAAATTATTCCTTAAGGACACTCCATGAAGTTGGGGGACTTGACCTTAAAATTCTTTTTCATCTTTTTTTCTGAAATTTAACACTTTTTTTGGATAGATTATTCATAATCTTTTATTAAAGGTGTTAAGGAACTTCATAAGTGTTCTTGTTTTGTACATAAACTTGTGGTGAAGTTATTGTTGCATTTATATAGATTATTTTACCCAAAATACATACAAGATAACTATAACACCTTGCAAAATTCTCTCCTAGTCTGAGCCTTAGAGCGTGTTGTGTGAAGCGAAAATCTGATTCTAGAGATTTCAGAAGTGTCTTCCCAAGTGTGAAATACTTTGAACCGTGTAGAATTTCCTTACTATCAACTTTTTATCATGTAGATCATTGAATAAGATTTCCATCGATACCAATTTCATCAAAATCTGACATCGAACGAGCGCGTTATGGCCATTTTACTGAAAACAGTTGGATTCAGATTTCTCCAGGTGCGATGGGGTGGTCCGATGGACCATCGAGCATGCGATGGACCTTTTACCTCCATTGTTGCAATGTTACAGTGAGCCCTCCCTCTTGTTATGTGTGACAGAGTGGTTCGACAGACCGTCGACCATGCGATGGACCGTTGACCTCCACTGTTGCAATGTTACAGTGAGCCCTCCCTTTTGTTATGTGTGACCAAGTGGTTCGACAGACCATCGACCATGTGATGGACCATCACACTCCACCATTGCACCAAGGTAATGCGAGTCAGTTCTGGTCCTGTGCGACGAAGTGGTCCGACGGACCATCGCATGTCCGGATCAGTAATTTTTAGATTTTTTTAAAAGGGCCTTGTGGTCTTTTCTCACTCTTTTTCAGCCCCTATATATACCCGATAAAGGCTCACAACCTCATTTCTCCTCTTCAACACCAAAATCTAGGGTTTCTACAAAATCAAAACCCTTATTTCTTTTTTAAGCAAAATCAATAGAGATCAAGAGAAATCAAGAATCTCTCCAAGTGATTTCAAGAATAAAGTTTCCCCAAGGTATGTAGATGTTGATTCTTGGGTCCCTTTCATCCAAGAAGCTCAAGAACCCTTTTTATAAAATTTAAAGATCTTGTGTTTATGGGTTTTTATGATTCATGTGAGTTGAAATTGATGTTCCTGCTATGATTGAGTTGAGATTCATGGTTGTTTACAAGTTTTTCAAGCTTTGACCCTAGTATGTCGAATTCATGTGATGTTTATCATAAACCCTCTTCAAGTTGCTTTCTATGTGATGTGTTCATATCAATTAAGTGTAGAAATGGTTGAATAAGCAAAGCATGCTCCCTATATGTTTGATAAAATGCTCAAGTGAAGGGATTAGGGTCATTATATCATGTTGATTAGGAAACCCACAATTGTGTGCAAGCCCATGCATGCCAAGTATTTGTTGAAATGCCTTAGTGAATGAATTGTGACATCATAGCATGAAATACCCAATAAGGTGTAAACCTATTCATGCCTAGTGTTTGTTGAAAAGCCTTAGTGAACGAGTTGTGACATGATAGTATGAAGTTTCCCAAAACATGTGTTATCCGATACATGCCAAGACTAACATACGTGCGAAGTACTATATGCAAGACCTTGTTGAATAGAGTATGATCCAATAGCATGTTCCCCCTACACTATTACATGTTTATGATTCCTAAATGCTTGAGGAGGCACCTTAGTGATTGTGATGGTGAATTTAGACACCTAATTTTGTCCCTCCAAAAAATTAGTTTTCTCATTTTTTACTTTATCCTACCATGTACCCTCACCCATGTAATTATACCTACAAAAATACAAAATAACAAAAATTCAATAAATCCCTAGCCTTATCCTAACAAACTTTATCCTATACCCTACCACCTAACCCACGTCACCCCCCTTAACCTCATGCACGTGTTTTTCTCATCTTTTCTATAACAAAAAGGAAGAAAACAAAAAAAAAAAAGAGGGTCCCCACAGAAGATGTCATATCCCTGACCATTTTATCATATAAAATATATAAACACCTTCTTCTCACAGAAACGTGGGGACCTCCATAGACCTTCATGGAATGAAATAAGGGGAACCCATGTGCATACAAGACCTTCCCAGAATACCCACCCATAAACAAAATTTTCCACCCAGCAACATGATTGAACAGACATACCCTTTTCTTCATATATCAATACATACACATCAGGGATAAAATGAAAAAGGAGATACTCAATCACTTGATTCTCTTTCATTCACCACCGTACACCCATATACTACACTCAAAAATCTCGCACACACACACATATCAAACAGAGAGACAGGTGGAGAGTAGCGAAGGGAGAGAGAGACTAGATCGAGAGGCACTGTGGGTTAGCACTTTCAGGCGAACTCATCGCCAAAGGGACTGATTTGGTCATTTTCTGTTTCTATGGGCTAAAAATCCACTACGTTCCGAATACATTCTAAAATCCCTATATTCCTCTTTGATTTCTGAGTTGGATCCGTCAGAAAACAACAAGGTTCATTGGAAACCATCTCGGGTTGTCGTTCTCTGCATTCATCTCAGCTCATCGGAGCTTAAGCCATATTTTTTTAGTCTTTATTCTACATTTCTGAGGCTTTGGGTTCGACTTCCTCTCGGTTCATTTTCGATACCGTGCATTGGGGTTTTTTTAGGTTTGTCTGATTTTGTATTCTATCATCGGGATCGAGCTTTGGGGATTCATCGATTTTTTCCTGTTTTGGGTTTTTATTCTTGGTTGAAATCAGATCAGTTGGTACTCTTGGATTATTGTTTTGGTGAGTTCGTTGTTGGGGTTCCGTGTTGGAGGCTTTCGGTCTCGGACTTCTTTATTATCTATGAGAACGTTCTATTGAGGTCCATTTTTTTAACCCGTTCTTTTCTTCATTTTGATTGGTTGCGTTGTCTATGGTTATGTGTTGGTTGATTATGATGACTTGATTTCATTGATATGATTTTGTTGTTTAAATTCGTTACTAAAATGAGCATGGATTGTTGAAATGGTGATTGCTATTTGTGGCGTTTAGAATGGATTTGGGTCAGAAATCAAAAATTGATAAAAGTGAATATTATGGTATTTTGATTCATTGTTGATGTTGAACGTTATATGTCATCGAGCGGGTAGGCAAACGATAGGCTCGGGTAGGCAAAATTTAAAATTGGTGGATTGTTGGAATGTTTGGAATATTTGTTGGATGTTTCCTAGTTTATCGCATGAAATTGACATTGTATTCATTTGCCGGGGAATGCCCCAAAGGAATTGTATTTGTTCACCGGGGAATACCCCAATGTACTATGTTGGTGGAAGGCGTTCGAGAGGAAGGCCCGAGGCGTCGGGTAAAGCGCTCTTAGTATAGATTAGATAGGATTTATCTTAGCATTTTTCTATTTTGGACTGTATAAATTGGACTAGACACTATATTTTGATTCGTTTTGTTTTGTCTATTTGTTTGCTTGTTTTACGTGTTTTGTATGGTTTGTACATTCATAGTGTCTAATTAGCCGTTACGCTCCACCAAACGACCGTGGTAGAACCATGGGATCGAGGGGTTCCTAACACCTTCCCCTCAGTCAATAGAATTTCTTAGACGGAATCTCTGTTTGCAAATCAGTTTTATAAGAGTCAAAACAATTTTGAAAAGGATTTTCCAAAGGTGACTTGGCACACCAAATTATGTCAATTGGCGACTCTGAGTTTAAATGTAAATAATCCTTTTCGAAACAAAATCTTCATTTTTTTCACTTTGATAATAAAAACCCTTTCAAACTTTAAAATAAAATTAATCTTTTTGGAGTTAAAAAAGGGGTGTGACAGATCTAGTGACTCTGTTGGGGACTTTACAGAATTTGAGCTTATTTTGGAGTTGTATCATCTTAGTTTGGCACTATAGGTGTATAGACATTTTTTTGTGTTGTTTTGTGTTATTGTTTATCATTGTTGAGTTCCTGCATGCTCTTTGTTCACAGTTTTTACTTTATATGTTACCGCTTTATATCTGGCATCATGTGCATAACACAAGTCTTTCTTTCTGCAACAAGTCCATAGTACACATGTGTACACGACCTATAGTTGAGTCACCCTTATTTTAGGAGGGCGAGCTGTTGGGTTGTATGGAGTAGGTGGACAGCTAAAGCAATCCACTATCGACCATATGCTCCCCCGAACAGCCTTATTAGTGGACCCCAGCGTAGGTCGGCCTTTAGGTCATGCTTATCTGCATCATATTGAGATCTAGCGGGACCCACGTGGACCTTTGTAGGAGACTCACCTCTAAAGCATCCCTACGTGCTAAACGTTACATCTTTGAGGGTAACGTGGTCATTTGAAGGACTGATTTGGGGAAAGCAGGTGTTAGAAGTAAAGGACGTACGCAAGAATTGTTGAAAAAAATAGATGAACAAGTGAGTCGAAAAAAAAAAAAAAGAGTTTCGTAGTTTTTAGAGTTTTTTTATGGCTTTTGTTTTTCATAATTCAAAAATTCAAAAAGATTTTTTTAAAACTTTCGCACTCATTTTCTCAAAAACATCAAAAAGATTCTCCTTTGTCTCGTTTAACATGCATTCACAATTCGAAAACTTCAAAAAAAAATATTTATTCATAGGAGTTTTTATTAAATAAAAATGCAAAAAAAGATGTTAGAAATTTTTTACATTTCGTATAACGAAAATACCAAAAAGATTTTTCTTTCATAGTTAATGATATCATTTTTCTGTGAAGTGACAAAATGAAAACTCAAAAGATTTTATTAACATGGTTCATCGTCCGTCTTTGGTTGTATCTCTTAAATCAGGGTCTAGCTTGTTATTTAATCCTTAATTGTTCAATCTGGACGAACTACGGACCCCTGATTCTCCTCTTTCGGGAGTGAGATACGTAGCCTATTGTTGGTTCGGGGATCTTATTTGAAAAAAAATCCAAAAAGATTTTCTTAACTCTTTATTTAGAGTAAGTGTTTCATGTACATCTTTAAAAGAAAACTGCAAAAAAGATTTTCCTTTAATAGGTTCAGTGTAACACCTTGTATTTTCAAGCTAGAGTTTAGACCGTCGTTCCTACGTATATAGACCCGAACTGAATTATTCTTTATTAACATATGTGTGGTAATCACTCCTATCGTAATGCCCCGTAAAATTCTCGAGTCGATTTTATTTTTAGTGTTAAGTTTGAGGGGCTAACAACTAGAATATTTTTCTAAGTGTAGAATTAAGACTTAGATTTATTTTTAACTCTTAATCTTCGGGATACAACTTTTCAACCTTCCTGACATCCATTTTTAGATTTTAAAGTTGCATTATGATTGGTAAAGCTCATAGTACGTCTCGGATAAGTTTCAGAATTTTTTGGAATGCATAAGGCTGCGCTTGGATTTCAAAACAGTAGCAAAACGCATAGCCTATTGCCTAGTTTTCAGCATTTTAGGGTCAACTTCAAACGATCATAACTCTCTGAATATAATGGACTAGGAGAGCTGCTACTTATCAAATGAAATATATTTGAGTCTTATTTCCAATGCAACTAGTTTCATCCAAATCCAATATCTGAGCAATGAGTTATACCTATTTTACTTCAGCCTGTCAGCTCGTCAACTGAGGGATAGTTTCGACTTTGTTTGTTTTCTTAGGGGTATTTTAGTCATTTCACCTCACCCAAATTTAGTATATAACATCAGATTTAGCCCCCAATTCATCAAAATATAATCCTTTTCTCAAATTTTCTCTCAAGAACACTCCTTAGGGTTTCAAAATAAAAACCCAAGCAACTCAAAATTCAACCGTGGGTTTTCAAAACAAATTGAAGATTTGGAATCCCCTTAACGTAGGCTTCAAGAAGCACCTAATATTTTCACATATAGAGGTACGTGGGGTTATCCTAAAATTCTCATGTGCTTTAAAAATTCATGTTTTCAAATGGGGGTTTTGAAATTACGAATATGATTATGTTTTAAATGTTTTATGATATCGATTTGGTCTTTAGGCCTATTCCCAAAGTGTTTTGATATATGATATATGTATATGCATGTATTCCAAAAAGATGTTAACTTGAGAGCATGAATTATATGAAATCCCTCTCTTGATATGATTTTGTTTAATATTTCCATATGATGTGAACTATTTGAAATCATATTGAAAGGCATGACATGAAATGTTTTGAACATTGTTATGATTTGGGCATGATTTTTGACTTACCATGCGAGGGTTATCATGTTGAAATATGTTGAATAAAATGGTTGCATGATAGAATGATATGGCATTGATGGCTTGAAAGTCGGGTATGACGATACCCTACAGAGTATGTTATGTGATTGAATTAATGAAGTTTGAATGCATTGATTTTCATGAGAAAGGTGGATACCCGAAGAAGGTGTTTGAGTGCAAGGGCTCATCGCTGGAAACCGTAGTTGCCGATGTGGGTTATATGATATTGTATCCTACATGGGAGGATTAATAAAATTATTTGGGGGATCTCACATGGGGCATTCCCGCAGTGTGCTCACATGGGGGTATCACTGGCTCCAAATCCTAGCGGATACTTGGATTGGAGGCTCGGCCGTCGAGCTAAAAGGTGGATTCCACATAAACGTGGAATTACAAATTGTAAGGTATTCCACCTAGCTCAAATACATTGCATTGGTGTTGAAAAATCATTACAATATGCCCATGTGTTTTCAAATTATTTGATATGAAACTGCTTTATAATAGCTCTCACCTATATTTGGTAAAAATATTATATTTTGTTTTGATATCTCTGTGTACCAGTACTTTTGTATTGACCCCCTTCCTCCCAGGTTCGGAGGCACAGTCTAGGGGTCCAAAAAATCAGTAGATTCCTCAGACAGTGTTGCAGAGTCACTTGGTGAGCCTTCTATATTTCAGAAGGCCGAATATCTGACAGTTTCATTTATCATTTATTAGTTTTGGGTCTACTGGGGGCCTTGTCCCAGTTTTTCAGATAGTTATTTATTTCAGTCATGTAGTAGAGATTTCGTAGACGTTATCGAGATGTTGTTTGAGATTGTGGGACATTATTTCCTATTATTGCTTTCATTTGATTCTTGACCATGTTTCTGTATTATTGTTTATCTTATGCATTTCTATCATCATATGAATTATGTGCATGATTACCAAACAAATAGGGGTGTTTTGGGCATTCATGGTTCAGAATGCTCGTCACGGCTAGGGCCTCAGTTCGGGTCGTGATATTCAGGTTTCATTTTCATATGAAATTTAAAACTGAAACCTCCCCCCTAAAAAAAGAAAAAAAAAACAAAGAGTTCAATTGGCCATTTTGGCAAGACTTCACGAACTACGCACACCTGATTCTCCCCTATCGGGGGTGAGATACGTAGGCCCCCTTCTTGGGTTCGGTGATCTTTTAAAAAAAAAAGAGGTTTTGAAAAAGGTTGAATTCTAACATATTTGTTGCCTTTTGTTCAGTTAGTTTAAGGTGGTTGGTTTGTGGCTTCCTGGATGGTCCTCTATATCACACCAAATCCAAGGAAGGTTTAGTTGTGTCCAACAAGGATATAGAGAGTGACACCATGGATAAAACAAAGAGTCAGGAAATTGAGAGTTTAAAGGAAGATAGAATTTGAGATTGAGACAACAAATGATGGAAATGTACCGAGCTTGGGCCAGTGGGCTTCCTCCACCTCCGTTCCCCACTTTTGACCCTGCAAATACCTTTAGTCTTCCATCGAAATCTCAAAGTCAGTTTCCTACTGTTGTTGGTGCCACAGCATGCCTCAGAATTCATTCCACATCAAATGCACCTCAATACTTCCACCATCTTTCTTTAGCACCTCAGTATAAGTCGACTACATTCACAACACCACATACCATCTGTGCTTTTGTTGCTCAACCTTCTACTAAGACTTCCACTTTGGCTATCAATCCAATGATTTTGCTTCCCTAATCAACTAGTGAATCCCCGTTCAATACTCTTGATGATCATTGTTATACTCTTGAGCCTACCGTTAAATTAAGTGGACCGCCAGAATTTCTTACTAAGAAGCCTAGTATGCTAGAAGAGCTAGAGAAAGTGGTTGGGAAAGTTAAGAGTGTAGAAAATAATATGAAAAATTCCCCTGGACTTATGGGCTATGAAGATGTTTCATATAAAAACTAGGGCAAGTCTTCAAGTGTTAACCTTCCTCCCAGCTTTAAGACATCAAAATTTGGGGAGCCTGATGGACAGAAGGATTCGATGAAACATTTGGGACGACATTCCAATCAACCAAGGGAAACTGAAGGAAAGAAGAAGGAAAACACACCTATTGTCATGCTAGGGCCAAAGCAGAGTTTGAAAGGTCCAACCCACCAATACTATCAGCCTCAATCCTAAGCTTACATATTAGATCCACATAACTAGTTGCAACAAGGTTTCTTTCACCAAAATCCAAGAAATTCCATTCCACTTCCTTAATATCCTTTGAACAATGCACAATTGTATGATTATCCATCTTCTTATCCACAATGGCATGCACCTATACCTCAACATCATCCTCGACCCCCACAAATTTACCAAGGAGCCTCCAAATCCAAGTTTCATCCAAGGCCAGAGTTCGCAAAAAGGAGGAAGGAAAAAGATAATTTCACTCCTATTGGGGAATCCTATGCCAGTTTATCCCACAGATTGGTAAAGTAGGGCATGATCACTCTTCTCCTTGGGTATACTTTTGACCCATATTCAAGAAGTTTTGATCCTAATGTAAGATGTGCATATCATTCTGATATTCAGGGTCATAGTATTGAAGATTTTCGTGCTTTGAAAAGAGAAATTGAAAAGATGATTCAAGATAAATCAATTATGGTGCAGAACATTGACAATGAGGAAAGCTCTAGTCATGATGATATGCAAACCAGTGGTTAAGATGTCAGAGAAATTGAGAAGTCACTCCTCCCTACTAGGAAGAGGTCTGGTAGTTTGTTTTGTTTTATTTTTTGCTATCCGAATTATTTTAGAGTTGTAGTTCGAGATCTATCTTGTTTTGTCCCTTTGTCGTTATGTTCAAACCCTTCTATCTTTCATTTTTTTAAATGAAGTATCCCATTTTTCTTTGTGTTTTAAATATATGTTGTTTGTTTGTTTTCTTTACTTAGTACATTTTATGTTGACTCTAGTGACATGGCATGCTAGTAAAATTTACAGCCAGATCTTAAAATCCAGTTTAAGCATGAACATTGATCAAAGGGTTAAAGTTAGAAAAGAGAGCATCTGAGAAAATAGATAGAGTGTTGGGGCATTTGGTGATCAAGTTGAAGCCTTCTTTGAAAATTAAGGCTATTATTTTGAGAATCATGAGAATAACTTGGTCACCAATTGAAAGACATATCTTAATTAGGTCAAGTAGTGAATGTGTGATCCTATGTCAAAACAAAAAGGAAGAAAATTAGCTCCACGAAGTCATGAGTCCTTCAGCATGAGGAATGTACAACAAAGTGAAGTTGTATGTTGGGCAAGTGTAGAAAAAGAGGTAGAACACATGCTCGGGGAAAGTTAGTGTTGTAAAATATTTCATAAGTGATCTTGATCATGCACTTTCGCATTGCATGCTATGTACTAGCAGTCCATACCTCTACTTCCTTAGAGGTAGAGGTATAGACTGCGTACATCTTACCCCCCCCCCCAGACCCCACTAGGTGGGAATACACTGGGTTTGTTGTTGCTGTTGTTGTTGTTGTTGTTGTTGATATTACGAAGGCATTTCATTCTGCTATCCAAACATTGTGTCATCTTTTGTTTACCCCATTTGGGACTTAGTGTTATTATATTTCATACCCCTCTTTTGGAATCAAGATAGAGTCAATAAAATTCAAAAAAAAATGTGTCGAAAAAGGAAGAAAAAATGAGTGTCAAGAAAAATAAAGTCAGAAAAGTCCCAAAGAGAAAAAGAGTCAACAAAAGAAAAAAATAGAATCAAGTGAAAGAACAAGATTCCAGAACTACACATGGCCTGATTCTCCTCTTTCGGGAGTGAGAAACATAGGCTACCCTACTCGGGGCTCGGTCCAACCAAATAAACAATTTAGAATTGCCCAGTCAAAAGAAACTGGGGCATGAGTTAATCCTCATTGTTTAAGTCGATTCCAAAAGTTGCAAGTCCTACCCCACTTTGAGTGTTGTTTGGGCCTCATGTCATCCTTTTTTTCTAACCTTATCCAAAAATAAGTTACAATCAAAGAAAGTCCTTCAGATCAATCTTTGATAATATTAAGGCTAAGCATGCAATGGATATGATATGCATTTTGGGGTACTACTTGTCTTCCTTAGAATAAGAAATCAGGAAAGAAATAAAAATAAGAGAGTCTTATTGGTGAAATCCCCACGGGCCCCATAAGATGATGGTAAGTTGAGAGAGATAAAATGAGAGGGTCTTATCAGTGAAAACCCTCACTAACACTATAAGACGACTGTGAGTTGAGAGAAATGAAAATAAGAGAATCTTATTGGTGAAAAACCCTCTCGGATACCATAAGGCAATGGTGAGGTGATAAAAAGAAATGAGAGAGGCTTGTTGGCGAAAATCCTTCAAGGCACCACTAGCTGAATGAGGTCTCTAAATACAATTAACCCAACAACAATTTGTGAGAGTTTTGGATGGAAAGATCAGGCAGCTTTATCCAAAATGCATGGCATAATCATTAGAGTTCACTGTTATTTTTAAATAAATTTTTGTTTCTTTGTTTCAAAAGGGGACATTCATTGTCTTTTCTTTCTTCTGTTTATTTTTGTTTTATTTTTCTTGAGTCAGTCATCCAAATAAAAATTATCATTCTTTTTCTTTTCTTGTCTTTGAGTCAAGTCTGTGTCAAAACAAGTTAGAAAAGATTTCAAAACTATCTACAAGCTTATTTAATTGCACAAAGCAAGACAAAAGTTAACACATGAAAAAGACATGATTGTGAGCCGAAAAAGGGGGCATGCATAAAATTTTGTCAATAGACAAGTTGGGGAACTCATGGAAATACCAAGTTTCAAAGGGTCTATCTGAGAAGCATGGCAAAGTAGAGATACTGTGTTTGTTTTAGAGTCACTATTAATAATTTGAGTTCGGGTTAATGAAGTAGCAAGTCAATGGCATATGCTAATGGTTGGAAGTAAGGTTAAATGCGACGAGGGAAAGAGCAATCACCGCGAAAGCCAAAGCCACAAACCAGCCATCTTGCTTTTAAACTCTCAACTTTTCTTTGCATGAAACAGGAACACATGTTACCTTCAAATCAAGGATTTCAAAGCCTAAACATCAAGGCCCGTAATTTCTCGCTTTTACAAATGCAGGAAGGAATGTTGCTGCACAGGTTTGATAATTAAATCATGGTAAAAATTCATCATCTTATATCCCTTGGAGACACACTTTCTTGTCCAGGGATTTCAGTTTTCATTTGCTGAGTGATACACTTCTTAAATTGAACCTTGACCCCTATAAGACGTACCTTTTAGTCGAGTCATCCCCTTTGACTCCTATAAGACGTACCTTTTAGTCGAGTCACCCCCTTTGATTCCTATAAGACGTACGTTTTAGTCGAGTCATTCCCTTTGATTCCTATAAGACAAACCTTTTAGTTGAGTCATCTCCCTTGATTCCTAGAAGACGTACCTTTTAGTCAAGTCGTTTCTTTGATTCCTATAAGACGTACCTTTTAGTCGAATTATCCCCCTTGGTTCCTATAAGACGTACCTTTTAGTCGAGTCATTCCCTTTGATTCCTATAAGACGTACCTTTTAGTCGAGTCATCTCCCTTTGATTACTATAAGTCATACCTTTTAGTCGAGTCATTCCCTTTGATTCCTATAAGGCATACCTTTTAGTCGAGTCATCTCCCTTTGATTCCTATAAAACGTACCTTTTAGTTGAGTCATATCCCTTAGATTCCTATAAGACGTACCTTTTAGTCGATTCATCCCTTGGATTACTATAAGACGTAAATTTTAGTCGAGTCATTCCACTTGACCCATAGAAGACGTACCTTTTAGTTGAGTCATTCCCTTTGACCCCTAGAAGACGTACCTTTTAGTCAAGTCATTCCTTGTGATTCCTATAAGACGTACCTTTTAGTCAATTCATTTCCTTTGATTCCTATAAGACGTACCTTTTAGTGGAGTCATTCCCTTTGATTTCTATAATGATGTGACTTTCACAAAATTCCTTTGATGATAAGCTAGGGCAAAATTTAATTCTTGTGTTTGGAACTTCACTTTTATGGCAAATGAAACCTCTTTATAATAATCTTTGTTGGGAGAATTTTCTTTTTAGTTTTGATGTGATTTCAGGAGCCCTCCTGGAGAACAGGATGAAGAAATGAAAAGTCAAGCAACAAAGTGAAGAAGTTGAAAGTCAAGCAACAACATGAAAATTTGAAAGTTAACAAATTGAAAAATAGCAAGTCAGGAGCCCGCTTGAAGAATAGGGTAAAGAAATTGAAATTTAAGCAATGAGGTGAAACAATTGAAAGACAAACAACAAGTTGATAAACTTGCAAATCAGGAGCCCGCCTGAAGAATAGGGTAAGAAAATTACAAGTCGGGATCCCGCCTGAAGAACAGGGTGATGACATGGCAAGTCAGAAGCCCGCCTGAAGCACAGGGTGAATAAATGGAAAGTTAAGCAACAAGGTGAAGCAATTGAAGACCAAGCAACAAGTGATGGAATTGCAAGTCAGGAGCCCGCCTAAAGAATAGGGTGATGAAACTTAAGTCAGGAGTCCAACAGAAGCTGTATAGATAGGATTTTGTAATTTCATTTTTGTTTTTACTTGTAATTTTCATTTTGATGTAATGACAGACTCGCGGAACGGAACCTCGATGGCACCTCACTCGACTCTCCAACTCGGTATAGTCCATTTCCTTCCAATCCTTTGAGATGCGTGTCAACTGATTCCTTCATAACTTGGGTAGGTAGGATGTCCTAAGTCAAGATCCGGTTGCTCTTCTTCCTTTTGTTTCTTTCCTTAAATAATGGTCGGGTCAAAATTTAGTCTCGTTATCTACTTCTTTGTCTGAAAATACTTCGTGTTTACATTCAAAGGGGGCATGATGTAGACACCTAATTTTGTTCCTCCGAAAAATTAGTGTTCTTATTTTTTACTTTATCCTATCGTGTACCCTCACCCATGTAATTATACCCCACAAAAGGACAAAATAACAAAAATTCAATAAATCCCTAACCTTATCCTAACAAACTTTATCCTATACCCTACCACCTAACCCACGTCAACCCCCCTTAACCTCATTCACATATTTTTCTCATCTTTTCTATAACAAAAAGGAAGGAAACAAAAAAAAGGGCCCCCACAGAAGATGTCGTATCCCTGACTATTTTATCATATACAATATATAAACACCTTCTTCTCACAGAAATGAGGGGACCTTCATATACCTTCATGGAATGAAATAAGGGGAACCCATATGCATACAAGACCTTCCCAGAATACCCACCCATACACAAAATTTTCCACCCAGCAACATGATTGAACAGACATACCCTTTTCTTCATACATCAATACACACACATCAGGTATAAAATAAAAAAGGAGATACTCAATCACTTGATTCTCTTTGATTCACCACCGTACACCTATATACTACACTCAGAAATCTCGCACACACACACATCAAACAGAGAGATAGGTGGAGAGTAGCAAAAGGAGAGAGACTAGATCAAGAGGCACTGCTGGTTAGCACTTTCAGGCGAACTCGTCGCCAAAGGGACTGATTTGGTCATTTTCTGTTTCTACGGGCTAAAAATCCACTATGGTCCAAATACATCCTAAAATCCCTCTATTCCTCTTTGATTTCTGAGTTGGATCCGGTTGGAAAACAACAAGGTTCGTTGAAAACCGTCTCGGGTTGTCGTTCTCTACTTTCGTCTGAGCTCATCGAAGCTTAAGCCACATTTTTTAGTCTTTCTGCTGCATTTCTGAGTCTTCGGGTTCGTCTTCTTTGCGGTTCATTTTTGATATTGTGCATTGGGGTTTTTTGGGTTTGTCTGATTTTGTATTCTGTCCCCGGGATCGAGCTTTGGGGATTCATCGATTTTGTTCCTGTTTTGGGGTTTTATTCTTGGTTGAAATCATATCAGTTGGTACTCTTGGATTATTGGTTTGGTGAGTTCATCGTTGGGGTTCCGTGTTGGAGGTTTTCGGTCTCGGACTTCTTTATTATCTACGAGAACGTTTTATTGAGGTCCATTTCTTTAACCCGTTCTCTTCTTTATTTTGATTAGTTGCATTGGCTATGGTTACGTGTTGGTTGATTATGATGACTTGATTTCATTGATATGATTTTGTTGTTTAAATTCGTTACTAAAATGAGCATGGATTGTTGAAATGGTGATTGCTATTTGTGGCGTTTAGAATGGATTTGGGTCAAAAATCAAAAATTGATAAAAGTGAATATTATGGTATTTTGATTCATTGTTGATGTTGAATGTTATATGCCATCGAGCGGGTAGGCAAACAGTAGGCTCAGGTAGGCAATTTAGAATTGGTGGATTGTTGGAATGTTTGGAATATTTGTTGGATGTTTTCTAGTTTATTGCATGAAATTGACATTGTATTCATTTGTCGGGGAATGCCCCGACGTACTATGTTGGTGAAAGGCATTTGAGAGGATGACCAGAGGCGTCAGGTAAAGCGCGGGAGCGTAGTTAGTATTAGTATAGGTTAGATAGGATTTATCTTAGCATTTTTCTATTTTGGACTGTATAAATTGGACTGGACACTATATTTTGATTCGTTTTGTTTTGTCTATTTGTTTACTTGTTTTACGTGTTTTGTGTGGTTTGTACATTCATAGTGTTGAATTAGCAAATACGCTCCACCAAGCGACCGTGGTCGAACCACGGGATCGAGGGGTACCTAACACCTTCCCCTCGGTCAATAGAATTCCTTAGATGGAGACTCCCCGATATTGAGAGGCAGAGTTGTTAGGAGCAATCCCTGAACTCCAAAACTGCATAGCCAATCCAGGATACAGGAGTCACCCGCCAGTAGAGGTTGTACCCATAGAGAGAGGTTTGACTATTATATTTCCTTAGGCTAACTTTTGCGAGGGTCACCCACTAGAGAGGCTTGACCAGAGAGTCTTTACCTGTGGTATGGTATTGACACCCTTCCAGCTGGGGTTACAGGTTGGACCCCACCAGTGGAGGTCGGGGCATGTCGGTTAAGTAACTACTTCCCACAGTTACAATTTCAGTATCAATCTTCATAAATCAGGACTGTCAAATACAGTCATCTATATCAGTGAGGAACTCAAATAGTTCCATTGATTCATGGACCACTCGTCAGATAGGCTGGGTCTCATATATAGTTATTCAGTATCATATCCATAGATCACCCGATAGATAGGATTGATCTCAGTTTCAAAATCAGTTGAGTAATCTTATTATCATATCCAGAGATCACCCGATAGATAGGCTTTATCTCAGTTTCAGAATCAGTTGAGTAATCTCATTATCAGATCCTGAGATCACTTGATAGATAGGCATGATCTCAGTCTCAGATTCAGTTGAGTATTCTTGTTGTCAGATTCAGACATGATCATTTTCTTATCATTGATAATAGATTCCGGAATCATCCGTTAGAGAGGTTGATCTCTGATTCAGTCAGTCGAGAGCAGTGATCTTAGAATTCAATCATTGATGTGAGTATATTCAGTTAATCAATTTCAGTAACCTTAAATTTTGAGATCATTCGCTAGATAATACTGATCTCAACTTCAGTACTCAATTGTCAGTATCAGATGATTCAGTGATTTAGTATCTCAGTTTTAGTAGTGGGTTCAAATAATAGTAAAGTGGTACCTGAGTTTCAGTATTAAGAGTTGTGATGATTGTGATTATGGTTTGTGCATTCATGTATGTGTTCTCGTTTGGTACTCTTATGATTATTCAGTTAAGTAATTGTTCATGCATGAGCCCTTGCATTTAGCCTTACCTCATCTGCATACTCGGTACATTCCCGTACTGACGCATTTATGCTATGGTGTTTTATTTGACACCATAGGTTCAGAGGCACGAGCTCCAGAGTACCCTAAGAAGTTCAGTCCTAATCAGCAGCAGTGGACGTAGAAGTGAGTCCTCTTCATTCGAGGATGATCCTTGTTTTATTATTTCATCAGACTTTGTTTATTTTCAGTAGACAGAGTTAGTTGGGATATGTCCCATCAACTCCGCAGTTTAAACAGTTTAGAGGCTTTTCAGACAGATGTATCGGTATTCAGTTTTCAGTTTTGAGTATTTTTAGACGTGTTGAGCCTTATGGCTTGTTTCTGCCTATTTCTCCGCATTTTATTTTCAGATATTATGTAGCGTTCAGGTACAGATATTAGGAAAGGATTATCTTGTGGTCCTTTGGGGTCATGAGCACCGTGTAACGACTAGGGGGTAGTCTTGGGTCGTTACAATAACACTAAGTTCAGCCATCTCATTTTCACTCATATGCCCCAGGCACATATGCCAAAATTTAGTAACATCACTTTCTAATAGAGAGGAGGTAGAAATAGTTGAATCACCTTTAATCATAGAGCCTTGCAAGACATACAAATTTGTAGTTTTACTCTGTCCCTTCATCACAATAATAGCACCTTTAGTAACCTTCGAGACTCCACCTTCACCAGTGTACCTATACCTGTTCCAATCAAGGGTACTTAAGGAAAAAAGATTTCTCTTTAGGTCTGGGACATATCGTACATCACCAAGAGTCATCACAACCCCATCAAACATCTTAATTCTGATTGTTCCAATACCAACTATCTTACAAGGTGTGTTATTTCCCATCAGCACAACACCTTTAGAGACTGTTTCATATGTTATAAATCAATCTCAATTGTGACACATATGAAATGTGCAAGTTGAATCAAGAATTCATTCCTCACAGGGTTTAGAGTTACCATTAGAAACTACCAAGAGTTCTCCATCACTGTTGCTGTCTTCAACAAAACTGGCTTCACCGAACTTCTCTGGTTGGTTTTCCTTCAGTTTTAGAGTTTCTCTTTTCTCTATATTCTGTACCTTATAACACTCGAATTTGATATGGCCCTTCTTCTTACAGTAATTATAGGTTTTGTTTCTATTTCTAGATTTCAACATAAACCTATCATCACCTCCAGAATTTCTCTCATGAGTCATTCCTCGATCAATGAGACTATCTCCTTGAGTCTTTGACCCATTCACAAGATGTTTTATCTTCTCCTTAGATAACAACGTATCATAGAATTCATCTATAATAAGGGCGTCATGACTCTATAAAATCATATCCCTAAAGGTTGTGTATGATGCAGGCAGCGAACATAACAAAATCAACCCTAGATCTTCCTCATCATACTTAACCTCCATAGACTCTAAATCAGAGAAGATTTCCTTAAGGACAGATAGGTGATCCTCCAAGGACGCACACTCAAACATACGATGGGAATAAAGTCGTCATTTGAGATGCAACTTACTCATTTGGATCTTCTTCATACATAACGATTACAGTTTCAACCACAACGCAGCGGCAGTGGTCTCCTTCAAAACATCCTGTAGAATCTGATTGGATAAATGAAGGTGGATCTGAGATAGAGTCTTCCGATCCTTACACTGTTTGTCCTCGTCCATATCTTATCAAACCCTAATAGAGCATTGTCCAAATCCATTTGCGCAAGCACAACCCGTATCTTAACCAGCCATAACAAAAATCTGGTGTTGCAATCCAATAACGGAATATCATACTTCATGATTGTCATCTCCAAAAAAATAATCAAATTGGATCTGATACCAGTTTGTTATGAATAGGACGGAATAAATCAAACCATAAGCAAAAATGAAAGAGAAGAACACATAAATTTACGTGGAAATCCTTGTGGAAAAAACCACGCGGAGGCAGAGGAATTTCACTATGAAAGGAGACGATTACAATGTGGTGCACAACGTGATTTCTGAATGTTCAAAACTGACCCACTAATTGCACTTATATAGTATGTGCGTACAAATAGGTCCTAGGCCTGGTCCCTATGTTACCACCAAAGATCCCAATGAAATTCACAAACATGGGTCACACTGCAAAACATTCAAGACCGGATCAACAAAATTCGGATCACAAATCTAACATACTTCATTGATGAGAATGCTGTTTCGACATTTCCAATAGCAACATGTAAAATTAAACTTCAGAAGGAAATAAATAAATGTCTAGGTTTGATCCAATGCTATCTCTATCATTATTTTAGCGAGATCCTTAATTCTAGTCAACTAGATGTCTAGGTCCGATCCTTACGCTACCACCACAGACCCCATTGAAAATCACAAACATGGGTCGCACCGCGAAACTTTCAGGTCCGGATCAACAAAATTCGGGTCACAACTCTAACAAAAACGTTTCTAACAAAGAAGTTTTTTTCAAGAAGCTTGGCCAAATATGCTATCAGCGACATGTAACAGAAGACACCATTCACTATTCTACATACCTCTAAGTCGTCAAATTTGTACCAATCATTTGGTGCAGGACGAATGAAGCTGTAATAGTGTCCCGAAGAGGATGTAAAGCCGGCATGCACTATAACTATAACTGCATAAAGGTCATACTTCATTTCTTCCTGTTGAGAAAAGGAAAAAAATTTAAATAACATCACATTACTGCCAACACAAGATCTCGAAGGGAACTTAAGAAGTTAATGTACTTAAAAGTCCAAATGCAGACATATTGACTGTGTACGTTATCGACCAGAATACAGGGAAAGTCCAAATCTCATTACACCAAATACTTTATAGACGTAATATATACTCACATTATTGGTTTGGTTGTTATGGTCGGAATGAGGAAGGAAGTCCGATTCCAGCAAAAATGAAGCACACTTGTCAACCTTCTGGACAACAGAACCATCATTTTGGAATCTCTTCAAATGGAAGACAACAACGGAAGGGGCATTATCTAGCATCAGCTGCTTCTCAATTGAAACTTGTGCCGTACATTTTTCACAAGAAAACTTGATCTCTGGATCATCAAGTTTCTAAACTCGACTAAATGACTCAAAGGCTGAATGTAAGCGGTCAACATCCTTGATCTCTAGACATACATCAATAAGAGGCTCGTAAGCATTGGAGTAGTGACTGCAGGTGCAACAACTCAGCTGCAAAATTGCCATTTTTTTTTTGGAATTTCATCATTTTTCTTAGCATGATTAGGTGATTTTGGGGAAAAAACAACAAAGGATTTACTTGAATCAACTGAATTAGCAACTGGAGATTGTTTTTTTTGGTTCACAATTGAAAGAAACAAGATTTTTTGTTGAAAAGATGAAATTCAAGATTTTATGTAAAGAATGAGCTCTTTTAAGGATTTTAAGACTACACAGGATATCTTGTATTCAAGCCAGTGAACAATACATACAGAAATTGAGCGACGCCTTGAAAACAAAACGCCTTTATTGTTAAAAAAAACTATGTTTCACCTCAAATAATTAACTGATGTTTTCTTTCGGTAGCTTGAAATGGAAAGTGAATCATTAAGAGCATTTCAGTTCTGCTATAATATTGTGAAGTTTCAGTATAGCTTCTGCCATACTGTGCCTTGTAGCCTATAATCCTAACTTGGAACTGATGTTATTATATTCCAGGCCTATATTCCTAACTTGGGAACCTTAATGATATTATTATATTCCAGGTCAAGAAGCCAATTTCCCTGAGTTCTCCAGCTACCAAATTAAAAAAATTCCGCTAAAAGCACGGAATCTCAAACATTTTTTTCCAAGGTTACTTGAAACTGGCTTTACTATAATTTTTCATCCTCTTGGTAGTCTTAACATTAATAGTAACATTAAATGATACTGGTTTTTGAGCTACAGAAAACCAGCAGGGATGGGAATGTTATACATTTTCATCATTCTCCAAGATATAAATGGCCAGAACAACAACTGTCAGAATTTCAGACCAAATCAACTCAAAATAACTTGAGGTGTAGAAATTCACCATCACATTTTTACATACAAATTTCTTAACTACGTACTAGAATGGGTTACTGCAGCTGGACAAACTAAGCAACTTAAACAAAAACAATGACAAAATAGATGTAAGGTTATATTCTTCAAACTTTTCCCCTTCCTGTATCTCTCCATAATATTGTCCGCCTCTATTTTCATATAGTGAATTTCAAGTTGGGAATAGTCAACAAGGATTGCAACCATGTTTTAGAGAGAATATTCATCTTTGCTGCTTCTTCATAACTAAGAAAAGAGAGTATTGAATGAGACATTCTGGTAATACGTCAGGTGTAGCTCTCCTCGTGGTCAGGTAATGGAGGCTGCAAAACTCAGTAATCAGATTATTGATTACTTTGAAATTAGGAAAAGGGTATGACGAATAAAGCAGAAAACATCTTCATACACTATACCTTTTACACCATCCAAAGAGCAATGTGAAGCCACTTATTAATCAGAAGGAAAAGTTTATGAGAACCCGTAAGAGTTGCAAAAATCAAACTGGTCAATAGGTTCTTTTCCGTCCTTATATCTCTCCACGATTTTTCTGTCCCTGTGTCGTTGCCAATGAATCGATTCTGAATTCCAAGTTGGGAAGAGTATTTTGTGAATCACACATTCCGGTAATATGTCTGATGTGACTGCGGCACCGACTCCCCTCCTCTTCTTCATGGCCTGAAATTTTCCATGATACAAAACCCTATATGTGCATTGGGAATTCAAAGATTGTGGTATTTGCAAGAATTCACATTCTTGACCTATAAATGAATACTAAAAATAAATAAAACCTATTCTACCCATGAAATTGTTCTGGTATATGAATTTGACATGGTTTCATCTATTTGTAGATGCGTAAATGTTAGACCGCAAATTTATATTGTACGAATTATTAATGTTTGCCTTGTTTCTAGAAAAGACTTTCATAGATTGAGTCCAAATAAGAGGACTTACAAATATCAAAAGAGTAAGTTACATTGATGTCGTAATAGATGAGTTCTGTTATTAGCAGCTTTTTCAGTGTAGTTTTTTAGCTGTAAAACAGGTAGACTGATTATATGTTATATTCCGGGGATCGATTGAAACAGAACAGTAAGCTGAAATGAACAAAGAAGGATTTAATAGGTTGTCAATTTCATACTCATCCAACTCTTACAATTGTTTGGACTATTTCCGTCAACTGTCCAAAGTCAGGCAGTAGAGATAGGCATAGCTAAAATATCCAATACAGATATCTGTAAAATTTGTCAGAGAGAAATACCAATCAGGATAGATGAGTTACCAATTCATCATTTGAACGACATGTATAAGCCAAAAAGACGTACAACAAATTCACATGAACTACAAAGAAAACAGAAAACCAAACATACTGTTGCTGTAGCTTAATATTTCCCAACATAATCGAGTTTGATAAAAGACTATTTTAAATAAATAACTGACAGGAAAAACTTAAGTTTGAAGCTCATAAGTATCTAGGATCTAACCTGAATGAAAAATATAAATGAATAAGTGCATTTTCACTTTGTAATCGAATAAACTGGATCACCAATTAAATAAAATATAATATCTATCCATCTCATGAGGGTTCCTTGTTGCCAGCTTCCCGCTTTTGTGTTCCATAGGATCCCAACTCTTGTTCTTTCTGTCAAATTTGTAGGTTTTTACTTCTTTTAGTTGACTATACCGAGGTTTACTTCCATGAGAAGTCGACTGACTCGAATTCTTCAAATACATCAAATGATCTATGAAACATATAACTATTTCTTTTGTTGATTGCAGGTTAAGTCTCCGAGGATGACAAGTCCATAGCAAAGCATCCAGAAATGTTAGGAACTCCTCATTCTGCCATGTAGAAATGACATTTAAAACACCTACTTGGGGGGTACCAACTCCGTTATCCAGTTGCCAATCATTCACGTTGATCCTACTGCAGCCAGGGAAATAAAGGGAAACTTGAGACCAACAGGTCGAATTTGATAGAAACTTCCCAACTTACCAAACCATGCAGCATTTACATTGCTGTTGCAGAAAAGATCGATTTTTGAGTGCTTCAATTGGCTTGACTCTCTTCCCAATTTAAGTTCAGGAATTTGAATTCCCCTATATTCAATTGATATCAAATTTGTTGCATCAATCTCCGTTATTCCATCACAATTCCAAAGCTTCAAGATCGTCAAGGATTGACTCTTGCAAATGTTAAACCTTCCCAACTCCCTGTCAGAAACATTAGCTATCATCAAACTCTCGAGGAACTGAGATCTAGAAATAAGATTCTGGAGAAATCCATCAGGAATATGATATCCTTTACACTCGGCTGATACCAAATTTGGAGCATCAATCTCCTTTATGCCAAAACATGTCCGAAGCTTCAAGATCGTCAGCGATTGACTCTTGAAAGTTTTGAACCTTTCTGACCCACACGAAACATCATATAACATCAAACTCTCGAGGAATTACGATGTAGAAATAAGGCGCTACGAAAATCCATCAGATATATACACATCTGATAGTTCTAAAGATTTCAGATTGAGAAATTTATTTCCAACCTTCCCGACCTCCGTTTGTTGATTTTTTTTGTTGATTCACGATGGGGCGAGTCAAAAGTATATCCCGGGGGAGTTACAGAATTTTAGACGAGCTTAAGGGCATGTTTGGGGTTGCAAAGCAATGAGCTGGGACGATTAGCCCGCGGCGCCCTGCTTATCGCCTTACCGGGGGTAGCACCGCGATAGGCAAGGCGGCGCCCTAGATATCCCGTCCGACTTAGCGGGGCGACGCCCTGCCCAGTCCGTCTGGGCCATTGTTTTCTTTTTCTGAATTACAACTCCGACTCTTTAGGGGCAAAATGGGTAAAATTGTAGTATGGAGAGGTTTGGTGAGTTGTTGTATGGTGTTCATTAGAGTTGAAAAAAAAAAAAAAAGAGAATTTTTGGTAGGCAATATGAGCCTTGGGTATGGTTTTACAAAGTTTGTTAAGTTGTAAGTTATGTGATTAGGGGTGTAATGCGAGCATTCTAAGGAGTTGAAGAGGAAGTGTTGAGTGACTTGAAGCATAGATGCCCATGCCCATAATAAAGAAAGAATTTAGTGTCTTTATGTTAGATTATTGAGGGGAGTTGTGCTCATGTGTATATTGATACCCCACCCATTGTATTGAGAATTGTGATTTTAGATTGATAAGAAGTTATGTTCTCTAGTCTAGGATTGTGACTTTGATCTAAGGGGTAGATGGTGAGCTAAAGTAGTTCATGAGTTTTTCTTTTGGTGTCAAGTTTCAAGTAAGAATCATGACAAATCAATTCCTATTCAAGCAAACTCCTCCTACTTCAATATGAATGGACACCCACCAATATCTTATGTATCCATGTCTTGCCTATGCCTAATGTTTTAACTCTCTGTGTGACTCATGACATGTTTCGACTTCAAAACTAGAAGCAATGATGTTACTCAGTGACCCAATACTCCAAATATCCAAGTCATATGTTATGTTGCTCATGATCCAAACCTATATCTTATAGCATGGATTCTTTCCCGTAGCCCATCAACATTCGGAACGCGCAACCTACCCTGAAATCTTAAAATACCATCACCACCAATTTCAAACTACATAACCTTTTGTTGACCCACATCTTTCTTGATTTGCATCAAGGTGGGATCTTCATCTTGCTTCTCCTTAACTTCAGAACAAAGGTATGACTTAGCTAATTCATGAACAATCACCTCTCCATCTTTGGAATCTAAGAATCGCACTCCCAGATTTGCAAGGCGGTGAATATCCTTCACCATCTCTTTCTTTCCTTCTTCTACATGAAAAAGGATGCCGTAGTCAACCTGCTAAGGGCGTCGGCTACAACATTTACCTTACCCGGATGGTAATGCAGACTCATATCATAGTCTTTCAAAAGCTCCATCCAACGCCTCTGCGCCTGAGGTTCAATTCTTTCTGTGAGAAAGCATACTGCAAACTCTTATGGTCATTATAAATATCAACATGCACTCCATAGAGATAATGCCTCCATATTCTAAGTGCAAACACCACAGCTGCTAACTCCAAGTCATGAGTGGGGTTATTGAGCTCATGCACCTTTAACTGCCTAGATGCATAATCTATCACCTTACCACGCTGCATCAATACACAACCAAGTTCCACACGGGATGCATCACAATAAACCACAAAATCATCTATACCCTCGGGAAGGGTCAAAACAGGAGCAGTAGTCAGCTTGTCCTTCAACTTCTCAAAACTATTTTCACACAAGTCAGACCACACAAAATTCATATTTTTCTAAGTTAGTTTAGTAAGCGGAGCAGCTCTGGAAGAAAAACTGGTAATGGGCCAAACCTAAGAAGGTCCGAATATCGGTTGGAGTCGTGGGTCTGGGCCATTTGCTCACTGCTTTAACTTTTTGGGGATCCACTCTTATCCCATCACTGGACACAATATGCCCCAGGAAGGAAATAGCATCTAACCAGAATTCACACTTAGAAAATTTGGCATACAGTTGATGATCCTTAAGGGTCTGAAGAATAATTCGAAGGTGATTGGCGTGATCCTCTTTACTCTTAGAATAGATCAGAATATCATCAATAAATACAATGACGAACAAGTCAAGAAACTGACGGAACACTCTATTCATAAGATCCATGAATGTTGCAGGGGCGTTAATCAACCCAAAGGACATAACTAAAAATTTGTAATGACCATATCGGGTTCAAAGGCTGTCTTGGGTATGTCTGACACTCTAACTTTCAACTGATGATAACCAGAACGAAGGTCTATTTTTGAAAAACACTTGGCACCCTGAAGCTGGTCAAAAAGGTCGTCAATCCTAGGAAGAGGATATTTATTTTTAATCGCGACCTTATTTAACTGGCAGTAGTCTATGCACATACGAAGGGACCCATCCTTCTTTCGCACGAAAAGCACAGGCGCACCCTATGGGGAAACACTAGGAAAAATAAAAACTTTGTCTATAAGGTCTGCAAGTTGTTCCTTTAACTCCTTTAGTTCCGCGGGAGCCATTCTATATGGCGGAATAGAAATAGGACGAGTGTCTGGCAATACATCAATGCCAAAATCTATCTCTCTATCAAGGGGTATCCCTGGGAGATCTTCGGGAAAGACTTCTGGGAATTCATTCACTACAGGACTGACTGTAGAGGAAGATTTTCAACTTTTGAATCTTTTACTCGAATTAGATGTACATACAACCTTTGGAGATAAGCTTTCGGGCTCTAAGATAAGCGATAAAGTGACCTCTAGGTTCCACAGAACTCCCTGCCCATACAATTGGTGTCTCATTCGGGAAAGAAAAAGTGACCTTTTGGGTCCTACAATCGAGTGTGGCATAGCACGAATGGAGCCAGTCCATCCCAAGGATGGCATCAAAATCTATCATATCAAGTTTTATAAGGTCTGCCATAGTTTCCCTACTATGAATAGACATGACAAAATCTCTATACACCCTTCTGGCAACAACAGAATCACCTACAGGAGTAGATACTCCGGAGAAGGGTTCTACAATAACTTCGGGCTCAAACTCGAAACCAACAGCCACATAAGGGGTCATATAAGATAAAGTAGACCCAGGATCAAGCAATACATAAACATCATGAGAGAAGATTTGTAACATACCGGTGAAAACATCTGGTGAAACTTCTACCTCCTGGCAGTTAGTCAAAGAATATAACTGGTTGCGACCGCTCCCGGCAGCTGAAGGGGAACCCTTAGGAAGAGGAGCTGTGGAGGAGGGAACCCTTAGGAAGAGGAGCTGTGGAGGAGGCTTAGGACTTAGGCCCCCCCCCCCCCCCCCCCCCCCCCCCCGCCGCATTTCCTCTAATAGAAGTACAATCTCTCTGAAGGTAACCCACTTTTCCAAAAGTATAGCAGTTTTTCCCCTTAAACCAGCACTTCCCTAGATGATTCCTTTCTCAAACCTCGCACCGCGGATAAGTATGACGCTGCTGGCCCACACTTTCCTAAGACTGTGTACCTAGAGATTTGGATCCATGATGAGTCTGAAAATTCTGAGTTTGTCTGTCTGTCAGTGGTCTGGGTGCTGGGGCGTTGGCTGCTGACTGTGCATTATTCCAAAACTTCTTCTTCTTCGACCACTTATTACCCCAGTTACCACTCTACAGTGGACTCTGGTGATGGTCTGCAGATCTAGTTCTCTTAGCCTATCTATCTTTCTCTCTAGATTCAGTAATCTTTTTCTTCTTCTCTTCCACCTGCTGCTTATGAATGGTCAGTCGAGCAAAGTGTAACTCCTTATTCAACATAGCCCCCTGGCACTCAAGTACCAGGTTATCAACAAGGCCAGATGCAAATTTCCTCATCCGGGCTCTCTTATTACTAGTCAACTCTGGTGCATAGCGGGCTAGTTTATTAAACTTCAAAGTGTACTCCTAGACACTCATACTGCCCTGCTTCAGATTCATAAACTCTTCCGCTTTGGTCTCCCTCAACTCCAGAGGAAAGAATCAATCAAGGAAAGCTTTCACAAATTTGACCCAAACTGTGGGCTCAACACTCTCACCTTTTGCATCTTCCCAGTCGGCATACCACTGATTCGCAACGTCCTTGAGCAGATAGGTTACTAGTTCTACCCCTTCAAGCTCATCCACATGCATCACCTTAAAGATTTTTTCCATCTCATCCACGAATACCTGTGGATCTTCCTCCACCTTGGTGCCAGTGAACTTAGGTGGGTTCATCTTTATGAAATGCCCGACCCTAGTAGCCTTAGACTTACCAGATGCAGACCCAATATCTTCTGATCATTGAGCCTGGTTATCTACTAACTATGTCAACATATGAATAGAACGTCTGAATTTTGCATTTGAAATATCTCCCTGAGTAGTTGGGGGACGGTTGACATTAGTCCGTAGAGCCCGAGGTGGACTGGTCAAAACTGGAGAGACTCCCGGAGTAGGGACAAATTCTGGAGTGTGAGCTCTATTATGGGTCCGCATCCCATGGGTGGGACGGACCTCATCTTCCTGAGCATTCTGATCGATGATACGACGTGGAGGCATAATTGTGTTTCTAAAACACAAGTGATCATTGATTAGGGGATAGTTCAGAATCTAAAGCACGAACTAAATCACAAAGAAGGGAAACATTTCCTAAATGCCTAGAAGCCTCCTGCTTATAAGTGTGGCGCACTACACACCCATAAATAGGACTCTACCAGATGCGATTTCACAGACACCTTGGGACCATGAACTGTGCTTTGATACCAAGTTTGTCACGACCCAAACCAGGGCCTAGCCGTGACGAGCATTTTGAACCATGAAGCCAAACACCCCTATCTGTCTAGTAATCATGCACCTAATTCATATGATCAAAGTAAAGCGGAGGAAACACAATAATTCGGAAACATGGTCATAAATATGAAAAGAAACAATAACGGGGAAATAAGTTTCCCCCAACATCAATCAACCTCTAAACAACTGTCTGCGAAAATCTCAACAAATGACTGAGTCAAGTAACTACATATAAACTGGGACAAGGCCCCCAGTAGACCCCAAAACCGAATATAAGATAAAAAGACTGCAAAACATAAGACCTTTTAAAACATAGAAGGCTCACCACTTGTCTCTGCAACTCTGCCTGAATGATCTACTGATTCTCTTGACCCCAGACTGGGCTTTTGAACCTAAGAGGTTGGAGAGGGGAAGGGGTCAGCACAAAAGCACTGGCACGCGGAGATATCAAAACAAAACATAATATTTTTACAAAATATAGTTGAGAGCCATTATAAATCAATTTCATATCAAATCATTTGAAAATACATGGGAGTAATGCAATAGTTTCTCAACAACAATGAAATGCAACTGAGCTAGGTGGAATACCCTACATAATTTACACCAACTGTCCAACCTCAGTTGCCATCGAGATTAGAGTATAAGTGAGGGAGAGACACATAAGACCACGAAGCATGGTGTCTCGACCCAATGGTAGTGCCCAAGATCACTTAGCCCGGGCTCCTACCTATAATCCCAATTTGGGAATGACATAAAGTCAAGTACTCAAGATCACTTAGCCTGGTACCAATATTCCGTGTCGGCAAACACGTTTTCCAACAATGAGCCCTTACTCTTAAACGCCTTCTTCGGGTATCCACCTATCTCATGTAAAATCGATGCATTCAAATTTTATCTGATTCAATCACATATCATATTCTGTAGGGTATCAACATACCCGACTTGCAAGTCCTCAATATCACTTCCACATATGCATAATCATGTAAAAACCAAGGTGCTTCATCATTTACAAGTGGTGAACAATATTTATTTCAAATTCATGCTCTCTTTTGTTGATCACCATATAATATGGGGTATCAAGACATTATCATGGGAATTTGAAAGAAATTTATCATTCATATTTATCAAACTTCCATGGAAAATCTCATATTACATATGCATGGTTTCAACCAATGAAGTATATAGGCAAACAATTCCCATGACATAAAGTAAATGACTTAGAAACCATATTGAAAGCAAGTTATTAGCATTTGATTGAAAATCCCCATTTTAAAAGCATGCATGTTCATAAAAACTACACCCATGAGATTTTAGGATAACCCCACATACCTCGATTACTATGAATATTAGATGCTTCTCGAAGCCTACGTTGAGAGGATTCCAAATATGTAATTTGTTCCTAAAACCCCCGGTTGAATCTCGAGTTTCTTGGGCTTTTTTATTTTGAAACCCTAAGGAGAATATTTGAGTACTTTTGATGAATGAAGGTGTATTTTGGATCCTTGGAACTGAATTTCATGTTTTAGGGCTAAGTAAGGGTGGAAAAGGATCATTTTGCCCAAACAACGGAGTGTTTAAGTCACTTGAATTCTTCACATAGGCGCCGCCTAGGCTATCGCCTATATTTACATAGGCTCTAACTAGGCTATCGTCTATGTTTACATAGGCGCCGCCTAGGCTATTGCCTATGCTTTCCAGTGGCCATGGACGATTGGATAGGCGACACATATCACTTTGAAAGGCCAGAGTTTCTTGTTCGAGTGTCGTATTTTAGCAAAATTGGTATCGTTGGAAAGCTAACTCGAAGTCCTATCATTTCACACATAGTAGGCTCCCTAATTCAACATATACAGGGAGTTATAGTCGATGGAAGCTGACACAATTTACAACGTCCACTAAAACTTAGCCGATCGAAATAGTTTCAACTCGTCCTTGAGTTGAAGGACCCCTATGGTCTAAATTCAAGCTTGAATGAATTCACATGCTACACAAATAATTAACATGTCGTATTGGCATAGGATTTTATGGCTTCAAGATCTATCAACACATCGGAATCGTGGTCTATATTGTAGCCCAAAGTATGGGGCGTTACAATATTATTTGTGGTTTGAAGCCAGAATATATTCCTTTTGTGACATTGATTCAAGGATGGGCTCAACAACCATCTTTGGAGGAATTTGAGAATTTGTTATCATCACAGTAGTTACTAGCCAAACAATTGGCTGGTGAATTTATCAAAGAAAGAGAAGAAAATGCTCCTGTAGCTAACAAGAGGAATGTTAGAGGAAAGACAAGAGATATGCCTCACTCTCTATTCTCTAGTGGTTCAAGCTCGCCTGGAAAGAAGGAAGAGTTTTATGAAAATTATGGTAAAAGGCCTCTTAGGTGTTATCGGTGTGGTAAAGTAGGACACATTAGGAGATATTATTGATCCAAAGAGAGGAACATGGATCTAATGGAAAAAGTTGTTGAAGAAGAGGAAGGCTGGGAACGATGCTTAGAAGCTAAGAGTCCAGCAATAAATACATTGGCTTCAGTAAATTTGGAAAGAGATTGGATCAGATCTAATACAATCCATAATGTGGAGCAAAAAGGCCCTGATAAGAATCAAGAGGATACTGGAGACGTGGTAGCTGCTATTGAGGAAATCAAAGAAGCAGATCTTGAAATTGGACGTAAAAGTCTAAACGTGAAAGATGTTGAAGTAGATTCTGAGGAGACAATTTCTGAAAATCAATATGCCAGTGATGACATTATCGGAGAAAGAATTAAGGGAGATATAGTGAAAGTTGAAGTCTTAGATCAGTCATCCATCATATCAAGGTCAATCATTGGCTCAGAGCAAATATTGGAAGTTGATGAAGAAGTTAAAGATCTAATGAACGATGAAGCCCCAATTTCCGATGGAGAGATATACAATATGATTGAAGAGCTAGAAATGAAATCTAGAGGTGGATTCTATTACGATACTAAGGATTCACAGAAAATTAATGATCAGATCGTCATTGAATCAAATAAGGAGGCTGCTACAGATGAAATATTCTTATATTATCGAGTTTATTTAGAAAGAGTAAGTTCTAAAATCTTGAATCCTAGAGCTTCAAATTTTCCTTCCCATGTGTGTCTACAGGTAATGAAGTTGTGGAGCTCAGATAAAGAGGGAGTTCGATAATTCAACATCATAAAACACAACAAGGACAAATTGATGATGAAAAATCTTCATTATTGAAACGAGAAAAAGGAGAAAAACGAGATCAAGTATACTTGTGAAATATGTAAGGTGCAAGTCTCAATCGAGAAGCACCTGATGCTATACAATGCCCCTTCCGTTGCTGTCTTTCATTTGAAGCGATTCCAGAATGACGGTTCCATTGTGCGAAAGGTGGACAAGCATGTTTCATTTCCGTTGGAATTGGACTTGCTTCCTTACACCGAAAATATCCAATCCTATAATGTGAGTATCTGTTAGTACATTTACTTTCAAAAACCTTTCTTCCCTTTGTTTCATATTTTGTTAGTAGTAACATGATGTTATTTTCAATTTTTACTTGTCTCTGACAGGAAGAAATAGCGTACGATCTTTATGCAGTTATAGTGCACGCTGGGTCTACAATCGAGTTCAGGACACTATTACAGCTTCATTTGTGCTGAACCCAATGAATGGTACAAATTTGATGAATTTGATGACTCGACGGTACGTAGAATAGTGCAATCATATTCTATGTTATATGTCACTGATAGTCTATTTTGCCAAGCTTCTTGAACGACAACTAACTTGATATTATGTTCGTTTGTCATAGATTTCTCGGGTTCACGAAGATCTTGTTTTGGCAGAGGAAGCATATATTATGTTTTATGCAAAGAGAGACACACTGTGGTTTTCAGATTTTGTTGCACCGCAATTGCATAATGTGAACACTATCTGCCTACTTTATCTTTCATTTCCAAATAATCATGCTTCTTATGTCAGTGAATCCAATGCTTCTGCAATCGGCACATCTTCGTCTGCTCCAAGACCAACTGGTGCTATCAACTCTTCAAATTTTCATTAACTCACGAAGATTGCGGATAATGAATTGAAGAAGACTATGAAAATGTCTACTCTAGGACCGCCTAGTGCTATTAACTCTTCAAAAGAAAACAACGCTTATCAGGACATTGGTGTGACCGAAAGAATGGCAACTTTGTTGCCCAAGTCACTAGGTAAACTCATCTTCCATTTCTATGTATTGGTGAGTCATGTCATTAGCTTACTACTCCCTCCGTTCGCTTTTACTTGAAAATATATTTTAAGTACTGTTTACTTGTTTGAAGAGTATTACACCTACCAACTGATCGATTTGTTTATAACATCGGCAGATCAGGTTGCTAGCGAAAATCAATGGCAAATGGATCCAGAGCAAGAGACAGAAATAATGCTGGCTTGTTCTATGATTAAGAAAAGAGTTCCGGGTCCAAGAGGTGAACAACTCATGGCTGCATTACGCAGATTAGGCATCCTTGAAAGTTCAGTTCTCTGAGCGAGAAAAGGAGAAAAATGGAAGTTTCTCTGAGTCGAAAGGATGATGGAAGTTCAGCTGACAGGCGTAAATCCAGCTTTGGCTCTGCAGGTTTACATCCTGTGGTGGCTAGCAACATCAGGTC
>NC_061113.1:5527616-5552484 GCF_002878395.1 Capsicum annuum | reverse complement strand
CAACCAAATATTTCTAAAGAAATACAGCAACAAGCACAAATTCAAGGAACAAGTTCTGTATTTTAGAAATTTAAAAATTTTATATGAAGAAAATATTTTATTATATACTTTTATGCATCCCTTCCTATAAAGTACAAGCATAAGGATACTTTTAAGGATTTGCATCCTTGAATTTTAAATGTCCCAAAAAGATGTGTACACCGCATTCTTAATTGAGACGAACATTTTAAAACCTAAGAATTTACCTAACGTTAAGGGTATTAAATTGTCTTTTGTAAACTCAAAATAATTTTATTTATTCGAAACACTATTTATTCTTAAAAAAAAATAAAAAAATTAATTAATTTAATAAATAGTTGTCAAATTTTATAAAATAAAATAAAATAATAAAATAATAAAATAATAAAATAAATAAAATAAAAAAATCTATCTACATTATACTAAATTGAATATCACTTCAAAAGTTTTAATCTCTTTAAATTTATTCTTACCCAAATTATATTTTATAAAATAAAATTAGACATAAAAAGTCCCAGTAATTTAATTTGGACACAAATTAACGTAAAAAGAAAGTAATGATACATAAATCTTAATAAAATACCATTATTTAAAATAGTAAGAATTCAAACTAATATCATATTCAATTACAAGTTGATAGTGATAGAGATTAAAATAATTTTTAATGAAAGCAAAAGATAAATTTCTTAAAGCTATCTAAAAATAATATTTAAATAGTCAAATTGTATGACATCATATGAAATTTAATATTATTAAGGCCACTTTAAAGTCACTGTCACTGTAAAGGAAGAAGGAAGAATATATGTAAATATTTAAATCTCTTCCATATGTTTAAGAATAAAAGAAAACAAGCAGCGTCTTTTTCCAATGGCTATGGTTTATTCACCAGTGATGGCCACTGACTGGAGTTGGCACCGGCGCGGGGACGGTTGGTTCGCTGGAGAAGATGTGTAAGCCGGCTGGAGTTTCTGTCGCCGCTGTGGCGTTGAACTCCGGCCAGATCTGGGCGTGGAAAAGGGAGGAGATGACAGCGCCGATCAGATCCGGTCCGTTGATGGGTTGTTCGCGACGGAGAAAGGAAGGGGGAAGGGAGTGACGCCGGAAAAAGGAAAAGGGGAGGTGGCGCTGGTCTTGGAATTCCGGCGATGGGAGGCGCAAAGGAGTGACGTTAATGACTCCGGCGAGAACCAACCGGAGTCGACTCGAAAATGGATCAGTTTTTGGTGATTTTTTTAATTTCTGATCTGATTTTTTTAGTTTCTGATCTGATTTTGTCTACTGTGTATATGAATTTGAATCTGCGTACGTGTAAATTAACATATGAATATATATGCATATAACAGTGTATAGAATGATAACAGTGTCTATTTTTTGTTCTCTGCTATTCTCTTTTCGTTTTAATTTAAATCATATAGTATTAACATACAGTGTTTTCAATCACATAACACATGGTAATAAAGATTCACTAAATCAATTAACCATCCATAATGCATGAAATCACTTAATATTTTCATTCATACTTTTACTTTATAGCATAAGATGATTCAAGTTCGAATAAGAACTTGTGATGATTCAAACGGAATAAGAAGCAAGAAGTAATTATTACCGAAAATTCTAAAACTTCAAACTTTCTTTCTTTTGTTTTACTCTCTTCTTGATCTCTTTTTTACTCTCTGGTTTTCTCTGTTTTTTTTTATTGTCTGATATAGTGTAGAATCTATGTTAAGGGTAAAGAAGAGTTTTTAAATACAGGACTTTGGGGGGAAAATTAGGGTGGGAACAGTTATAGACGAGGGAAGGATTTTAAAATTTGACTGATTATTTTATTTTTTATTTATATTATTTTTTTTTATTTTTATTTAATAGAAGACAATAATAATAAAAAATAAATGAAGAAAAATAAATAATAATATATATAATAATAATAAATATAATAATAATTAATTAATTTTTATTTAACATAATAACAATTTATAAATAGTCAAAATAAATGTAATAAAATAGTATTAAAATTACTAATTTATTTATTAAATTTTAGAATAAATAATATACATATATTTGGATTTTTGTATTATTAGTATAAAAATAAAAATAAATAAAAATAAAATATCTCAAAATTAACTTTATTTATTTATTTATTTATTTATTTCTTTTTTAACTAAAACTTAATTAAAAGTAAAATAAGAAATTACATAATATTATACCAAATATAAATATCTAATATTGAAAATAAGCTAAAACTTGAGGATGATAAAAAATCACGTGTCTACACTACTGTCCTACAAGAGGAACAAGAATGGTTGAATCTCTGATGTTCCGACTTTTGACGAAATATTTTGCATTCTTTTCTTGGGAAAATTGTATGTTTTCAAGCAACCAAGGTTGCATTAAATGCTGGATTTTAGTGTTTCAGGGTAAGAAGCTAGTTGAAGGAAAAGACTCAGAAAAGTTGCAGAAAAACACTACTGACGGTCAAAATGGTGGACCACCAGTCTTGTGACGGACCACTAGCTTAACCGTCAGGCCCAAACAGAATTCAGGGTTTCAGAAGCCTCAGCGACGGCCCATATGGTGGACCACCAGTCTTGCGACGGACCACTACTTTGACCGTCAGTGCTAAATAGAACCTGACATCCTGAAACACTCAGCGATGATCCATATGGTGGACCACCAGTCTTGCGACGGACCACCACTTTGGTTGTCAGTGCTATACAGAACTTGACTTTTCAGGATCGGCAACGACGACTCATATGGCGGACCGTCAGCATTGCGACGGACCACCACTTTGGCCGTCAATTTGGATGCGTTCTTTTTAAATTCAAATTTTAAATCCTTTTTACGAGGGAACATATAAATACCCAGTCTTAGGTTTTATTAGGTATCTTTTATCTTTTATAAGAGTTTTTCATACTTAAAACATATTATATGTAGTTTTTCTCTGAGATTTATTCTAGAATTGTGGATCTGGATTCCATTATCATTTTCTCTATTGAAGATTAAAGAACAATAATTGTGACTTTTGTAAGTAAATTCTGAATTAATTTATGAATAACACAATGATTTCTTCTCTTTGTGTGATGGAGATGTGTGGCTAAGCTCCCATAACTAGGGTTATGGGAGCCTTGATGTGAATAGCTTATTGAGGGTTATGAATCTAGTAGATTTCAATGATTAATTGATATTGCATAAACCCTTCTTCACTTTAATGACTTTTCTTGGTTGGAAACTTGAAAAGTGAGCCCAAGAACATCACTTGTTCGAATAGAAAAGTGTTTATTGGGAAAAGAAAGGGTTTACATAAATCTAAAGGCTTTAACCTTTGGATAGAGGGTAGATGCCTTAACCGGATCAACCTATGTGAGAATATAGTTGAATAAATAATATGTTCCTTAAGTTTGAAAGAATTAAGGTATAAGTTACTCATTTAGGTTGAGAAACTTATGGGTAAACCATAGAATTCAATTACTCTTGCAATTAGGATTGTTCATTGGGAAACCAAAATAGTTAACAACCCTAGATGCTTAAGCATCTTGGTAGCCATAACTTTAGTTTGACTTCTCTTAGTGAATTACTATTTGCGGTACAACCTACAGTTGGATTACTTTCTGTGACAAGCATCTGAATACAATTGATAAATCAAACCCCCCCATTTTATTCTGGAACCTTCGATCAATAGTCTAATAACAACCACAATACTTAGTGAACACAGTAGTATTCCTTGTGGTATTTGACACCCAACCCAGTTGCTTTGTATTTGACAACGACCGCTTACACTTTCTAACGAGAGTTGTAATTTGGGTGTATCAATCTTAAAATGCAAAATTTCTTGAATTTGATATTGCAAATAAGGATTGTTCTCAGCATATTGTCCTGAGCCAACTGAAAGTATTGAAGTTGTTAGAATTTCTCTCATTATTACCTCAGAATCATTTGTGTCTGCACCTATACATGATGAACCTCATATACATATGCAAACTGATGACTTTGTACCTGCAGAAATTCAGGTGCCTATCATTGAAGAAGTGGTTCAGGCACCTTCTGTTGTTGATCAAGAGGTTCAGAATTTAAGGAGATCAAGTAGATCAAGACGATCGCTGCTATTGGATGATTATTTAGTATACCTAGCTGAAGGTGACATTGTTAATCCTGTAACCTTTTCTGAAGCTTCATCATGTGCTCAATCAAAGATGTGGCTTGATGCCATGTCTGAAGAGATGAAATCCAAGAGTAAAAATAAAGTATGGGAGTTTTCAGACCTTCCTAAAGGCCAGAAGGTTGTTGGATATAAATGGGTTTTTATGACCAAGAAGGATTCAAATGGAAATGTTGAACGATTCAAGGTGAGATTAGTTGCTACAGGATTCACACAGCGAGAAGGGGTTGATTACAATGAAACTTTTTCACCAGTGTCATCTAAGGGTTCTTTTAGGATCATAATGGCATTGGTAGCCCATTTTGATCTTGAGCTACATCAGATGGATGTAAAGACAACCTTTTTGAATGGTGATCTTAATGAAGAGGTTTATATGCAACAACCCCAAGGTTTTGTTAGTAAAGGCAGTGAGCATCTTGTGTGTAAATTGAAGAAATTTATTTATGGCTTGAAGCAAGCTTCTCGGCAGTGGTACTAGAAGTTTGAGGAAATTATCACTTTTATGGGGTTTGTGGAGACAAGATTGATCATTGCATCTATATTAAGATCGGTGGAAGTAAGTTCATCATTCTCACTCTTTATGTTGATGATATTATACTTGCTAGTAATAATTCGGGACTGTTGCACGAAACTAAACATTCATTAAATAAAATGTTTGATATGAAAAATCTAGGAGAGGAATCATTTGTTCTGGGCATTGAGATTCGACGAGATACATCTCGTAAGTTATTGGGCTTTCACAAAAGACCTATATTGATCATATTTTGAAAAGATTTTAAATGAAAAATTGTAAGCCTGGTGATGTCCCTGTGGTGAAAGGTGATAAGTTAAGCCTAGACTTGTGTCCCGAAAATGATATCCAAGTGTTTTTGGAAGTCTTATGTATGCACAAGTTTGCATTCGTCCTGACATTGCTTTCATTGTCAATGCTCTTGGACATTATCAAACTAATTCAAGAAGAAGTCATTGGGTTGCTGCTAAGAAAGTAATGAGGTACTTGAAGAAGACAAGAGATTATATATTAGTGTACAAAAACGTTGACGACCTTGAGGTAATTAGTTACACAGACTCAGACTTTGCTAGGTGTCTTGATGATTTGAGGTCCACATCTGGCTTTATCTTTATGTTTACAGGGAGTGCAATATCTTGAAAGAGTGCAAAGCAAACTCTTACAACATCTTCCACTATGCAAGCAGAATTCGTAGCTTGTTATGGTGCAGCTACACAAGCCATTTGGCTTAAGAATTTTATTTCAGGGCTTGTAGTAGTTAATTCCATCTCTAGGCCCTTGAAGATTTATTGTGACAACAAGGCAGTTGTATTTTACTCAAAAAATAATAAATTTTCTTCAGCTTCTAAGCATATGGAAATAAAATATCTGGCTGTGTAAGATATGGTTAAAGGGGAGGACATTGTGATTGAACATATACCTACCGATTTGATGCTTGCTGATCCACTAACCAAGGTGCTAAGACCCATAGTTTTTATGCAACATGTTCATAATATGGGTGTTTTTGAGTCATTTGATTTATTGGGTTAGTGGGAGTATTTAATATTGTTATTCATTTGTCATTAGACTATTCACCTTATTGTTTCATATTTATGGTGATATTATCTCTTAAATTTACATTTATGCTATGGTAGATTTTGCTATCATTTATGTTGTTGATTATTATTGTGTACACTTTAATATTGTTTTATTATATTAAGGCTTTTTGCCTTACGTATTAGCTATGCCTCATATTGATAAGATCATATTATTGTTTTATTGAATTTTTTTTTTGGAGACATATACGATATGTCATTTTACCTTGTAAATTTTTTGGTTGTTGCACCATGTAATATGTTGCACATGTTGAACCTTGAAAATCAAGATTTTCTGGTGGAGCACATGTTGGTTTAGTGCTCACACATGTTGTAGCAAAATCGCGGCGACGATTTTTTATGGTACGCATGTTGATTTTAAATGTACATGTTGATATGAAAAATCATTTGAAGGACTAACAATGAAATAGCATCGATTTGGAGTCCATGTTGGCTATTTCTTGCTACACTACCACATTATTTGGTTTATGTCTACAAAACTTCAGTATTAGTAATTGTGGATTGGTTTTGTATCGTTGGTTGATGCAAGTATTGTTGCAGTTCAACAGTGATGTTTTCCTTGACTGAACTATGTTGGAGATGACATTCCACCACTAAATATTTATGGTCATTGTCTACTCAGCCTGAGAGTCATTTTCATTAAAATAAATTTTCCAAAACTTTTCTTTAAAAGTTAACGTTGTCCAAGTGAGAGAATGTTAGAATTATTTATTTTATATGGACTTAACATTAAATTTTTATTACATTAAAGTAAAACAGGCTGATGTTATTAGTTGGTGGACAAGACATAGGCCGTGTATTCATGTGGATTCCATATGGGCCGTATCCATTTCATGTTATTGGTGTGGGCTAACAATAATGTAGGCCTGTAGTAGACCTGTGAGCCCATAATAGGGGGTGCACTAGGGTAAGACTTTTAAGCCTATAAATATAAGGCTAGGTCCCCTTTCCTGGTTTTAACATAAGACGTATTCCCATAAGCAAAGGAGAGGAACACTCAGCCTAGTTCGTCTTAGGTACACACCGGCGGACAAAGATACACACCTTTCCTCTCTCATATTTCGTTACTTATAGGTGTTCTTGATTCGTCTTCCATTACGTGTAAGCAATGGCGGACAAAGGTACACATCGGCGGACAAAGGTACACACCTTTCCTATCTCATATTCCGTTACTTATAGGTGTTCTTGATTTATGTAAATCTGTGGTGTGTTTCTCTATTAATTTCAACATAAAATGCTTCTCCATATATTTTTTTTAAGTGGCTAAATTCCCTTTTTGTAATTACTTGGATCATGTGTTATCGATTCATTGATTATTTTTACTAAAAGATCATTTTATTCAATGTTTTACACATCACTCGCGAGTGTGACTCACACATGTGATATATTTTTACTGATTATGCGAAAAGTGTCAAAATTAAGTCGTAAGACACCAGTAAGATGTTTAAAATGAACGGTATGTAGTTGAAGTACACAAATAAAAATTGATGCCGAATTTAAGGAGGTGGCGATGTGTTTGGCCACAATAGGAACTTTCTATCTCTCTAAGTTATATATTTCCATTGTCATTTCAATTGAATCCAATATCTCTAGACTCAAATGAAATATTGATTCTATTTTGTTGACAATGTTCTGAAAACATTCAGAATATTATATGCACTCGGTGTTTATATCAAAATAAATAATTTAACTTCAGAAATTAAAAAATGAAACGACAATACATATTTTTCAGTAAGAAATTGTTTGATTGCAATCACAAGAAAACAAATGAAAACAACAAAAGCTTGCAACAATGAATGTCAATTTGTCTTTATTTTTTTTAGAACCTATTTCTCATCACAACTTATCTCTGCCTCCTAGTGAGGGGCAAGGCCTGCTGTTTAAATTGTCTTGTTCTTAGCTATTTCTATAAGGCATCTGATACTGACAATTTTTTTCTTGGTTTGAGACAACATAAAAAATATCTATGCACTTTGTCATTTTCTTTATTTTGATGTTTCACCTACCTCATAGATCTAGAGGAGATGTTCAAAAACAAGAACAATGAGCTTAGTGGTCTCAGGGGCAGACCTATGTGTAATTTTGTTGTGTCCCAGCATCCGTTAAACACGACGTAATTTTGTTGTGTCCCAGCATCCGTTAAACACGACGTAAACAACATATAATTATATAAGAAATGTAATAAAGATTGATATAAGATTTAAAAAATGAAGGTTGAGTGCTTGGTTTCCAGGCGGAACCTTAAAACCTTGGGCATCAATATGTGTGTTTGAACCACCTGGACACCGACGACCCCTAGATCCTGAATCCACCATTGATGTGGTCTCATGATACCTAAACTCATCAATGTATGAAAATCTATATTCTTTACATTTTTTTAACTAGTCAGTATATAAGGCCCTAAAAATAGTTGAGCCATATAAGCATTTCACATTACATTCTTCTGCACCTTTTTCTTCCCCTTTCATAATAGTACCAAGCCAAAAGGTACCTACAAAGATGGAAGTTAAGAACAAGTATGTAGCAATAAAAGCCAACATAAATGGTACACCAGAAGAGTCAGACTTTGAGATAAAAGTCGAAAACATCTTACTTATAGCTGAGCCAGAGTCTAAGGAGGTTGTCATCAAGAACCTGTTAGTATCGATTGATCCTTATCAGATAAACCGGATGAAGAGCCAAAGTTCATCACAAACATCGATAAGTTATGCAACTGCCATTACCCCTGGAGAGGTCATTGACACTTATGGTGTAGGAAGAGTTGGTTTCTCATCGGCCCGACTTCCAGAAAGATTTGGTTGTAGGGCTTCTTACCTGGGGAGAGTACACTATAGTTAAGGAAGGTTCCCTGTTGATTAAGTTGGATCCTAACCTGGCATTTCCTTTGTCTTACCATGTCGGAGTTCTTGGATTCAGTGGACTTGCTGCCTACGGTGGATTCTTCGAAGTGTGTAAGCCGAAGCCAGGGGAGAAAGTTTTCGTGTTTGCTGCTTCTGGTTCAATAGGACATTTAGTAGGACAGTATGCAAAATTACTAGGATGTTATGTTGTTGGCTCTGCTGGTAGCCAAGAAAAGGTAAATTTTCTTACGGAGAAACTTGGATTCGACGATGCATTCAATTATAAACAAGAAGCTAACCTCAAATCGGCTCTCAAAAGGTGTTTCCCTAAAGGGATTGATGTCTACTTTCACAACGTCGGAGGCAAGATGCTAGAAGCAGCATTGGCAAACATGGACTCACTGGGCACAGTAGCCATCTGTGGGGTTATTTCTGAGTACACGAATGCTAGCACACGAGCTTCCCCGGAAATGTTGGATATAGTCTACAAGAGGATTAGCATCCAAAGATTCCTAACAGCTGATCTCATGACAGTGTATGCAGATTTCCTGTCGAAAACAGTTGAGTACCTCCACGATGGAAAACTCAAGGCCATCGAAGATACCTCACAAGGCGTTGAAAGCATTCCCTCTGCTTTTATTGGACTGTTCAATGGTGATAGTATAGGCAAAAAGATTGTCAAAGTTGCAGATGAGCGAAAAAAAGAAAAAGAAGATTCACGACTGTTGGCCTATTTATTCATGAATTCGCAAACAATATCTTATCTGTACTTCTTTCAAGTTGTAATCCATTTAAACGTTCATCTTCTGCATCAAGTTAAAGAACAAGTTTATGTATTATGCCTGTCAGATCCTTGTTTAGTTTTCCTTTTCATGTGTCCGGGATTGAAACAAACTCTGCGATCCTAGTCTACCAACTATGCCTCAATCCCAAATTTAGTTGACTACATGAATCTTTTACATCAACTCAACAAAGTGGAAAAATACATCTTTAGCAACTAATTCAAGACCACCATAAGATAAAGCAATATCAAGGTCCTCATCAACATAAAGGCCAACTATTATGCCAAAACGAATCTCAGTACTGAAATAGCAACAAAGTAAAGTGACAATGGATGTACATAAGTTAGTTTCAATGGAATAACACGATAGAAAACACTAATGTACTAATATCACAGTAGAATCAAAATTTGAGAGGAATGGATCACGAAGGGGATGAACGTAATACCAAGTGTTACATTAACGGCATTAATCATGAACCTGCAGTCATCCTTCCATTCGAACAGACTGTCAGCAGTCCCTGCCGATGCAGAATGAACAACTAGCTTCTTGTGTTTTCAAGAAATTATGGTCCTAGGATTGCAGCCAAGGAAGACACACATATTTGTGACTGCTTCATTGTAAGGCTATGTATCCTTAAGGGGGAGTGGTTAAAGGGCACCACAAAGATGAATAACTGCAGTTCACTTGGAGAGCAAAGAACATGCCAAAACTTGCACTCATCAACTAGCAGCAATTATTCTTTCTGAAGAACTAGTTACAATATCAAGGAAAAATAATTCCACGATGTGGAACAATTATCATCATACGACAAGTAAAAGCAGTGTTGATCTTGAAAGCATCACATGAACAGCTAGCTCCGGCACAGTTAACATTTAACATGTACTAAACACAAGTTGCTGTCCTTGTTTGAGCCAAAAAAAGGAGCTCATTTCCCTACATTTGAATATGTCGAAGGTTCTTTAATTTATGCTGTAAGCAGTGAACACGAACAAATAAAAGGTAGTTAAGTAATCTGAAGTCCAAACTTCATGAAAGTTAACATTTGTCCCCCGTATTGTTTCCACTAAATGTACAATCAGAGATATCTTGCCTACGTTTCATTTCAATTTTCACCCCTATTTCCTCAATTTAGTGCCACATAGGATGAAAATCAACAAATTGAAACACAACAAAAAGTAAATCCAAATGTGTCAAATTCTTGAAATAAAATCTCTACAGGGATTCTTGCTTCAATTGCTGCAAATTCCAAGCCTTTCTCTGAGAAATTCAAATCTGCTCTTTGGTAAGGCTTTGGTAAATATATCTGCCAGTTGAAGATCCGTCTTGCAGTACTTTAACCCAATCGATCCTTCTTTTTGCACGTCTCTAAGAAAGAATAATTTGATATTGAAATGCTTGGTTTTTGCATGAAAAACAGGATTATTGGAGATAGCAATAGCTGCTTGATTATCCACAAACACCTTTGTGCACTTCTCTTGCTTTAAATTCAGATCAAGTAGCACTTTTCTAAGCCATAAGGTTTGATTTGCAGCAGCTGTAGCTGCAATGAACTCAGCTTCAGTCGTCGACTATGCAACAATTTCTTGCTTTGTAGACCACCAAGAAAATATGCCTGAACCAAGACTAAAAAAATAACCAGAAGTGCTCTTCATGTCTTCAGAAGAACCACCCCAATCGCTATCAGAATACCCCTGCAACACGTGCTTTTGATTTGCATTGAACTTGATTCCAAAATTCAGTGTTCCCTTAACATATCTTATCACCCTTTTTGTTGCTCTAAAATGAGTGTTAGTTGCATAATTAGTGAATCTAGATAAAAGACTTACAACATATAAAATGTCGGGACTAGTTGTAAGATACATGAGACATCCAACCATACTTCTGTAAAGAGTCTCATCCACTTTTTCAGCTTCATCATTTTTGCTCAACTTCTCCTTTTGACACATCGGAATAGTTGTGTCTTTGCAATTTTCCATTCTGAACTTCTTCAAAATGTCTCTTGCATACTTCTTTTGATAGATGAAAACTTCATTTTGCTTTTGCTTGATTTCTATTCCTAGAAAATAAACCATTTTTCCTAAGTCTGTCATTTCGAATGTATGCTGCATATCTTCTTTAATTTTTGAACAAGCTCACGATTGCTTCCTGTAACCAACAGGTCATCTACATATAGTGAAATAACAATAAGATTTGTTCCATCACCTTTGATGTAGAGAGTAGCTTCATTGAGACTTTTTCTAAAACCCAACTACACCAAATGTTCATTAATCCTGATGTACCAAGCTCTGGGCGCCTGCTTTAGTCCATACAAAACTTTTTTGAGTTGATTCACTTCATCTTCATGCCCTTTGACTGCAAATCCTTCAGGCTGCTCAACATAAATTTCCTCATCAAGATAGCCATTCAAGAATGCTGATTTAACGTCTACCTGAAACACTTTCCAACCATTTTGTGCAGCTATAGCCAACAACAATCTGATGGTTTCTAATCTAGCAATAGGAGAAATGTATCAGAAAAATCAATACCAAAAATTTGAGCATACCCCTTTACAACAAGTCTGGCTTTGAGCTTGTTGATAGAGCCATTTGCGTTCAGCTTGGTTCTGAAAATCCACTTCACACCTATGAATTTCCTGTCTTCAGGTCTTTTCACAAGTTTCCAAGTCTGGTTCTTCTCAATCATGGTGAGTTCTTCCGTCATTGCAGCTCTCCATTTTGGTTCTTTTTCTGCTTCACAAAAATCTGTTGGCTCAAGAACAACCATGTTGCATCTCTGATAGATATCAGAGAGTGATCTTGTGCCTCTCACCGGAACATCATCCACCTATTCATCTTCTTTTAGCTGGGGTATTTTACTTTGGTCTGGAAATAGTACTGGTTCTGCTTCTTCCCAGTTCTATTTTTCATCTTCCATGAAATGAACATCTCTACTCACCAGAATTTTCCTTGTATGAGGTTGGAAAAATCTGTTATCCTTAGAAATAGTGCTATAACCCACAAATATTCCAGATTCTACCTTTTTATCAAGCTTATCTATTTTACTCTGTGGCACATAAGTAAAGCACAAACATCCAAATACTTTGAGATTTTTTAAAGAAGGTGTATAACCATACCAGATTTCAAATGGTATCTTTCCTTCTAATGCTTTTGATGGAAGCCTGGTGAGTAGAAAGACTAAGACTGATGTATGAGCATCTTCTTCCCAATACTCTTTTGGCAAACATTTCTCATGTAACAAGCATCGATCCTATTCTTTCTCTCCCTTTAATGTTAACTTTTAACGTTAACTTCAGACGGTCTCTGACTGGTCTGGCGGATGCCGGCGATGGTGTAGCAGCGCCAGAAACAGGTGCAACTCCCCTCTCTCTCATCCTCTCTCTATTTTCCCAACCCCTTCTCCTTCTCTCCCCCTTGTTATTTTGTCATCTAGCCACTGCTATCGCTGAAGGATTAGTTTCTCTGCCGGCGACGGAGAATTTGTGACGCACCGGTCATATCCGATTTAACTGAGGAGGTAAGACGTCAATCGAAGACCAGCTTCCGGCAACACCAGGAAGAAACCCAGGTGACATTCCGGCGACATGCAACTAGCCGATTTCCGGCGACTTTACTCCAGCAACCAATTTCGACATCAAAATTGCCGTGTCCAACATATGCAGTAGTATCCGGGTGACATCCAAACTTTACTAATTAGTTGTTTTACATTCTAGTTTCGTGTAATTTTATTCTCAGTTTCTTGTGATTATTGCGTGCCTGGTCTGCTTATTGGCAGATATTATTGTATATTTTTTTGCGTGCCTGCTACTATTCTCCTACTATTTTCCCACTGTCCCTTTGTTTTGGTGGCAGTTTGTTTTGTTTGTTTTTATTTTTACCATGTATTGTTGGTATCTTCACTACCGGAAATTTGTGATTGATTAATCTGTCTGTTAATTTGGTGCCTATTATCTGTTGCTCGTATATTTTGGAGGTATTTTTGGTGCGTTGCGAGTGCCTTTTACTGCTGCGCTATTGTGTACCATTTTCTTGTTGTTCGGTTTTGAGTAGTGGCTTTGGGGGTAAATGGTGGAATATGGTCATGTCCTGTAGGGTTGAGGGTGAGGGTGGGGTCCGATGTTGGGGTCAGGTGTAAAAGAGGAGGTATTAGGGGAGGGGTTTCCAGAGAGGATAGGTTGAGGGTAGGGTCGTGGAACATAGGGACCTTCAGGGTAAGTCGATAGAGCTGGTTAAGATCCGAAAAGAAGGATCAATATTGCGTGTGTATGGGAGACTAAGTGGGAAGGTTCTAAGGCTAGGGATGTGGATGGGTATAAGTTGTGGTATTCGGATAACAAGAGGCGTAGGAATGGGGTAGGCATATTAGTGGATGGAGAGCTTAGGGAGAAGGTAATGGAGGTTAATAGGGTTAGTGATAGGGTGATGACTGTTAAGTTAGTTATTGGGGGGTTCACAGTGAACATCTGTAGTGATTATGCACCACAGCTAGGCCTTCACGAGGAGGAAAGAGGAGATTTTGGGAAGTTTTGGATGAGGTGGTTAATAGCGTGCCTAGCTCGGAGAATTTTTTCTTAGGAGGGGATTTCAATGGGCACCTCGGGGCTTTACGGGTAGGTTATAGGGAGGTGCAAGGTGGCTTTGGCTTTGGGGATAGGAACGATACAGGAGCCGCTCTTTTGGATTTTGTGAGAGCCTTTGAGTTGGTGGTAGTGAATTCCTGCTTCCCGAAGAAGGAGGAGCATCTGGTTACTTTTCGCAGTAGGTTAGCCAAGACTCAGATTGACTTTTTGCTGCTTAGGAAGGGGGATAGATCTTTGTGTAAGGATTGTGAGGTCCTTCCAAGTGAGAACCTTTCGACCCAACATAGACTTCTGGTGATGGACTTGGTTATAAAGAAGGTAAATAAGAGAAGGGGTAGGGAAGGTCGATCTAGAGTAAAGTGGGGCGACCTGACCCCAGCTACTGCTTTGGAGATAGGGGCAAAGTTGGAGAGGATGGAGGATTGGGAGTGTAGGAGGGATGTGGATAGTATGTAGGATACGGTTGGGAGTTGCATCAAGGAGACAACTAGAGAGGTTCTGGGTACCTCGAGGGGTTGGTCTGGCCAGTATCGGAGGGATTGGTGGTGGAATGAAGAAGTTAAGAAGAAAGTAGAGTCGAAGAAGGTGGATTACGTGAAGTTGGTGCTGAGTAAGGATGATGAGGTAAGGCAAGTGAGCAGAGAGGAGGACAAGTTAGCTAGGAAGGAGCCTAATTTAGCGGTCACCACTGCTAAGACAACAACGTTTGAGAGATTGTATGAGGGACTTGAGGAGAAAAGTGGGAAGAAGAGGCTGTCGGGATCTGGACCAGGTTAAGTGCATTAAGGGGAAGGATAGCAGAGTTTTGGTAGATGACGTTTTTATTAAGAAAAGATGGCAGTTGTATTTTCATAAGCTCCTGAATGATGAGGGGGACAGAGGTATTGTATTAGGGGAGTTGGAGCACACCGAAGAATTTCATGATTTCGGTTTTTGTAGGCGTTTTAAGGTGGAGGAGGTTAGTGAGGCTATTTTCAAGATGCAAAGAGGCAGGGCGATGGGGCCCAATAAGATTCCAGTAGATTTTTGGAAGTTTGCTAGCGGGACAGGGTTGAGGTGGTTGACCGACTTATTCAATAACATTTTTAAGTCCGCTAAGATGCCCGAGGCATGGCGATAGAGCACGATGATTCCTCTTTATAAGAACAAGGGTGATATTCAGAGTTGCAACAACTACCGAGGTATTAAGTTGTTGAGTCACACGATGAAGATTTGGGAGCGGGTGATGGAGCAGAGGTTGAGGAGTATAGTGTCTATTTCGAAGAATCAGTTTGGTTTTATGCCTGGTCACTTGACGATTGAGGCAATTCACCTAGTGCGGAGACTGGTTGAGAAATAGAAAGAGAGGAAGAGGGATCTTCACATAGTGTTTATTGACTTAGAAAAGGCGACAAAGTCCCTATAGAGGTTCTTTGGAGATTCTTGGAAGTGAGGGGGGTCCCTATGGCATACATTCGTTTGATTAGGGACATGTACGAGGGGGCGAAGACTCGAGTAAGGACTGTGGAAGGGGATTCTGACCATTTTTTGTCCTGACTGGATTGCACCAGGGATCGACTTTTAGTCTATTTTTATTAGCCGTAGTTATGGATGTGTTGACAAGGAGTATTCAAGGTGAGGTGCCATGGTGTATGCTTTTTGCAGATGATGTAGTCTTGATTGATAGTTGCGTCGAGGTATTAACGATAAGTTAGAGGTTTGGAGACAAACCCTGGAAACTAAAGGTTTTAGGTTGAGTAGGACAAAGATGGAGTACTTGGAGTGTAAGTTTAGTGACACGAGGCAAGAGGACGAGGTGGTAGTGAAGTTGGAGTCTCAGGTGGTGTGTAAGAGAGATAGTTTTAAGTACCTTGGGTCTATAATTCAAGGGAATGGAGAAATTGACGAGGATGTCTCTCTCCGTATTGGGGAAGATTGGTTGAAATAGCGGCTCGCCTCGAGAATCCTTTGCGATAAGAAGGTGCCTCTCAAGTTTAAAGGCAAATTCTACAGAGTTGCAGTCCAGCCGGCTATGTTGTATGGCGCGGAGTGCTGGCCGGTTAAAAACTCTCATATCCAAAAGTTGAAGGTGGCAGAAATAAGGATGTTGCGTTGGATGTGCGGTATCATGAGAGCTAACAGGGTTACGAATGAGGCTATTTAGGACAAGGTGGGAGTGGCATCGGTGGAGGATAAAATTTGGAAAGGGAGGTTGAGATGGTTTGGGCATGTGATGAGAAGGGGCACGAATGCTCCAGTTCGTAGGTGTGAGAGGTTGGCCTTGTATAGTTTCAAGCGGGGTAGGGGTAGACCGAAGAAATACTGGATAGAAGTACTTAGACGTGACATGGAGCAATTATGGCTCACTGAGGACATAACCCTTGACAGAAAGGTTTAGAGGAAGAGTATTAGGATAGAGGGCTAAGGGATGTGGTTAAGTCATAGGCTGGAGTTAGGAGAGTTTCGTGTAGCTTGGTTGGTAGGGCTAGGGTTGGGGGGAGGGGGTGCCTTTTGTTGGTTCATGTACTTATTTGAGGTTGTTGTATCGTTGTTATTTTATAATGTTTTATGCTTGCGATATTTGAACACGGTCTCAGTCCTTTTCTTGAGCTGGGGGGTCTATCGGAAACAATCTCTCTACTTCTTCGGATGTAGATGTATGGACTGCGTATATTCTACCCTCCCCAAACCCCACTATGTGGGAATATACTGGGTTTGTTGTTGTTGTTGTTCTTGTGCAATAAACATCGAGCCATCTCCATTATGGTACGATTCTTTCTCTTACTAACTCTATTTTGCTGTGGAGTATATAGAGCAGTGAGTTGGTGTTCAATTCCAGCTTCTTCACAAAATGCATTGAATTGATCAGATGTATACTCCTTGCCGTTGTTGGACCTTACTGATTGAATTTTACAGCCACTTTGAGTTTCAATCCACTGCTTGAATTTCTAAAAAATAGTGGCAACCTCTGAGTTGAACCTGAGAAAATAAATCCAACACATTCTCGTATTGTCATCGATGAAAACAATGCAATAGTTACTCCCTTTGAGTGACGGAGTTCGGTGAGGACCAACCGAATCTGTGTGGATTAATTTAGTTTTTCAGTGGCTCTCCAGGTTGCTTTCTTGAAAGGTAGCCTTGCTTGTTTGCCAAATTGAAAAGTTTTGAAATCTGCTATTTCAGCTTCAAGATTAGGTCGCCCTCAAACCAGATCTTTCTTTTGTGAGTTAATTACAGCAGCATGGTTGAAAGGTCCGAGTCTTTTGTACCAAACTTGTGCATTGATCTTAGTTGCAGAGTAAGCTTTTTGCTCATGATCTAAAAGATCCAATGTAAAGCTCCTTCCCTTCATCATTACCTTGAATAAGTTTCTGCCATCTTTATCTTTGATTTGACACTAATTTGATTCAAAGAGAAGTTTGAAACCATTCTCAAGCATCTGTCTAACACTTACCAGACTATGACTAATATTAGGTACAGAAAACACATCTTTGATTAGTTTTGTACCCGAGGAGCATTTCATTTCCACAGTACCTTTGCCTTCAGCAAAAATAGTCTCCATCACCAACTTGTACTTTGGAAATTACCGAAGTATCCAATTTCTTGAAGATATCACGATCAAATGTCATGTGGTTTATGCAACCACTGTCAATAAGCCACTTGTCACTCGAGCAACTAGTTGCCAAACATGTCGCTACAAAGAGTTGCTTTTCATTTTCCGGATTAGCTATCTGTGCAACATTAGTTTGCTGAGTGTTGTTCTAGCAAATCTTCTGATGATGTCCCATCTGCTGACATTTCTCACACTGTTGTCTGGCCTTCTCCAGCATTTGAACGGTGGATGACCCTCCTTTCCACAATGCTTTCAAGAAGGAAAATCATGTTTCGCTCCCCTATTGATCCCAAGAGAATGAAAACTTGAGTTTTCCTTCTTGTTCAACTTCTTCTTTCCTTTGTCTCCCTGATTTGATTGAAGTTTTGCAGGTAGTACACCCTCAATCGATCTTTCGGACCTCATAAGTCTTCTCTGTTCTTGTGCCTGCAAAGCATTCAATAGTTCTGCCAAACTAATCTGTGACAGATGGTTAGAATTTTCCAGTGCGGAAATAGTTGTTTCAAACCTTTCAGGGACAGTTACTAGAACTTTTTGAACCAATCTAGAATTAGGAAATTCAGAGCCAAGTAATCTTACAATGTTGGCAATGTTGAGTAATCTATCAGAATACTCTTTGATTATCTCTAAATCCTTCATCTTCTGAAGTTCAAATTATCGGATCAGGTTAAGAGTACGCATACCTTTGATCCGTTCATCTCCTTCATATTCTTTCTTAGGAAATTCCAGACCTCAAAAACTGATTTCAATGTCATAATCCTAATAAAGATTTTAGATGAGACTGCAGGGAATAACGTTGCTCTAGCCTTTGATTTTCTTATTTTCTTTTCCTTGTGATTCCTTATCTGTGTCATGGTTGGATTTTCAGGCAAGGGAGGAACTTCATAGTCCTCCTCAATAACTTCCCACAAATTGTTTGCCTCCATATATGCCTCCATTCTTGCTGCCCAGACATGATAGCCTTCACCTTTAAAAACAGGTGGTGCTAGTGCAGTGAAAGGAGTCTCTGAATCCATAAAAGAAAAACCAAGAAAAGAAAAATATGTTTCTCTCAAATGCAAGTCCCTCAAGAAGAGAGCTCTTGATACCAATTTGTTGGAATTGTAAGGTTAACTTCAACTCTTTGAAGTGAAAACAAAGAAAGAAAGAAGAGAACAAATAATTTACTGCACAAAGGTTGATTTTTCATTAATCTAAAGTGGTGCTTAAATAGTAAAAAAAAAATGCAATAACTAAAGCCTATAATTAAGCCACTACTTTGTACATGATTCCATGATCAACAATATCCAAAACAACTACACCATTAACATCTAAAAATCAGCCACTAAACTAAGTTGAGAACATGGCTAAAAAAAGTTGGATAATGTCCAACAATTGCTCCTTTTACAGCAATAACTTAACTGAGGCAATAATCAACACATGCACATCGTAATAACATTAGTACATCACAAAAGAACTTTCAAAACAGGGAAAGCTCACCTTTCTTCATTGCACTCCATGTAGTTGGCAGAGGGTGGAATAACTGTTTGGTTGTTCCTAACACAGCGTTTTCACTTCCTGAAAGTTCAATAATACGGAACAGTTAACAGAAAACTTCATTGACATCTCCTATGACAAGTAAAAGCAGTGTAGATCTAGAAAGCATAACATGAACAGCTAGCTCTGGCACAGTTAACATTTAACATGTACTAAACACAAGTTGCTGACCTTGTTTGAGCAAAATAAAAAGGAGCTCATTTCCCTACATTTGAATATGTCGAAGGTTCTTTAATTCATGCTGTAAGCAGTGAACACGAACAAATAAAAGGTAGTTAAGTAATCTGAAGTCCAGACTGCATGAAAGTTAACATTTGTCCCCCGTATTGTTTCCACTAAATGTCCAATTAGAGATATCTTGGCTACGTTTCATTTCAATTGTCACCCCTATTTCCTCAATTTAGTGCCACACAGGATGAAAATCAACAAATTGAATCTCAACAAAAAGTAAATGCAGATGTGTTAAATTCTTGAAATAAAATTATTATTAGTTGCTTTAGGACTGCAGTAATTTTTTTTTTTCCTGTATTTCTTTTTTAAGTTATTAGGAGGTAGTTAGCATGGTTAGCACCATGACTTTAAAGTAGGGCCATTATCTATTTCAGTTTTTAAAATAACACTTTATGTAACTACTCTTTGTTAGAAAAAAAATCTCTCTGCACAAGTTTCTCTCTCAGTGATTTTTTTCATTCTCCTGCTTCTTTTCTGTAGCAATCTAGATATCGTTTGCATAGTGTTATGTGCGATTTTTCTATTTAAAAATAACATTTGGTATCAAAGCTTTTATCTTAAGGGATCTGTGATTGAGTTGGAGAAGTCATGGATGCAGAAACCAGTTTCTCACCAATCGCTCTGCCGGTCTTTGATGGAGATAACTATCAGGTTTGGGCAGTACGAATGGAGACATACTTGGATGCTTTAGATCTATGGGAAGCTGTGGAAGAGGATTACGATGTTCCATCCCTACCGAATAATCCCACCATGGCTCAGATTAAAGCACACAAGAAAAAGAAGACAAGGAAATCAAAGGCCAAGGCATGTCTATTTGCTTCTGTATCGTCAACATTTTTCACACTAATAATGTCTCTGAAAACTGCTAAAGAAGTATGGGATTATATTAAGGAAGAGTATGCTGGAGATGAGAGAATAAAAGGTCTACAAGTTTTAAACTTAATTAGGGAATTTGAATTGAAAAAAATGAAGGATTCTGAAACAGTAAAGGAGTATTCAAATAGACTTCTTAATATTGCAAATAAAGTGAGGCTACTTGGATCTACACTTTCCGACTCAAGAATTGTTGAGAAGATTCTGGTAACAGTTCCTGAAAGGTATGAAGCAACAATTACGACCTTGGAAAATACTAAGGATTTGTCAAAAATTAGTTTGACGAAGTTGTTCAATTCCCTGAAAGCTCAAAAGCAAAGAAGACTCATGAGACAGGATGTTACAACAGAAGGGGATCTTGTCAGTAAGTACCAGGTTGACGAATTTTTGAAGAAGAAAAAGAATCAAGCGTTGAGTGAATGAGAAACATCAACCAACAACAAAGGTAAGGGAGGAAGTGCGAAAAACTTTCCCCCTTGCCATCACTGTGGAAGAAAAAGCCATCCACCATTCAAGTGTTGGTGGAGACCAGATGCTAAATTTAAGAAATGCAATCAACTTGGACATGAGGCGGCGATTTGCAAAAGTAAAGCCCCGCAACAAGAAGAAAATGCTCAAGTTGTTGATCAAGAAGAGGAGGATCTTCTTTTTGTTGCAACATGCTTCTCAAGTAAGATCTCAATAGATTCTTGGTTAATTGATAGTAGGTGCACTAATCACATGACTCATGACAAGATCCTATTCAAGGAGTTGAAGCCCACTAAAATTTCCAAGGTTAGGATAGGAAATGGGGACCATCTTCATGTCAAAGGAATTGGAACCATAGCTATCAAGACTGACACAGGCATAAAGAAAATTGCTGAAAACTTGCTAAGTGTAGGACATCTGATGGAAAAAGGATTTAGACTTTTCTTTGAAAATGATCACTGCCAAATCAGTGACACTGTTGGAAATGAATTTTTTAGGGTGAAGATGAGAGGAAGGAGTTTTTCCTTTAGTCCAACAGAGAAGGAGCAACTTGCTTATACCATGAAGGCAGATGTAACGAAAATCTGGCACAAGAGACTTGGTCACTATCATCTACAAGCATTATTGTTACTGAAGAAGGAGGATATGACAAGAGGACTACCAACTCTCGTTGATCACTTACCAAGTTGTCAAGCTTGTCAATTTGGTAAGCAGAATAGGAAACCATTTCCTAAAGCATCATGGCACGCTTCTCAAAGGTTGCAATTGATTCACACAGATATTGTAGGACCTCAAAGAACACCGTCCTTTAATGGTAGTCTTTACTATGTTATATTCATTGATGATTATACAAGATTCTGCTGGATTTTTTTCATGAAATACAAATCAGAGGTGGCTGGAATATTTTGGAAGTTCAAGAAGATGGTGGAAAATCAAAGTGGTTGCAGAATCCAATCTCTGCGTTCTGATAATGGAAAAGAGTACACTTCTGAAGAGTTTAACAAATTCTGTGAGGAAGAGGGTATTTCTCATCAGCTTACAACTCTGTACACTCTGTAACAAATTGGAGTTAGTGAAAGGAGGAATAGGTATATAATGGAGATGACACGGTGCATGTTCCATGAAAAAGAGTTGCCAGAAAGTTTTTGGGCTGAGGCAGCTAATACAGTAGTATTTCTCCAAAATCGGCTTCCCACTAAAGCGTTGGAGAGTAAAACTCTATTTGAGCCTTGGAATGGATTCAAACCATCTCTAACCTTCATTAAAGTATTTGGTTGTGTTTGTCTCTTTCATGTGCCACAGGTTAAAAGAGACAAACTTGATAAAAAGGCTGTCCCAAAAATCTTTGTGGGTTATAGCTCATCCTTCAAATCCTACAAAATTTATGATCCACAAACAGGGAAGATGATTATTAGTCGAGATGTGCACTTCAATGAGGAAGAGAAATGGGATTGGAAAAACAATCAACTTTCAGTCAAAGCTTCGGAGGAGCAGACATCCGATCAATGGCAAAATGAGTTAGTAGATGAAAGTAATATGGCAGTTTGTGAGCCTGCAGGGCACAAGAAAGCGCTTTAAGATGAAAAATAGAGAAACGCGATGGAGTAGGAGATGCTAATAATCAAGAAAAACAACACTTGGGGGTTAGTTGACAGATCGAAAGATAGAAAGGTCATTGGAGTAAAATGGGTATTTAGAACCAAGCTTAATTCTGACGGTTCTATCAACATCTACAAGGCTAGGCTTGTCGTCAAGGGATATGCCCAAATATTCGGTGTTGATTACTCGGATACCTTTGCTCTAGTATCCCGACTAGATACCATCAGAATGTTGCTAGCAATAGCAGCACAAAAGGGTTGGAAAGTGTTCCAACCAGATGTCTAATCTGCTTTTCTAAATGGTGTATTGTAGGAAGAAATCTATGTAGAGCAGCTCGAGGGTTTCATTGAGCAAGGAAAAGAAGAAAAAGTCTGTCTTCTTAGAAAGACTCTTTGTGGCTTAAAACAAGCCCCAAGAGCTTGGTATAGCAGGATTGATGATCACTTGTTGAGTTTGGGGTTTGTTCAAAGTTTGTCTGAAGTTACTCTTTATGTCAAACACAAAAGAACTGATCTGCTTATTGTTTCCCTTTATGTTGATGATCTCTTGGTGACAGGAAACAATGTGTGGCTGGTTGAAGAGTTTAAGAAGAAAATGATGCAAGTCTTTGAGATGATAGACCTAGGACTAATGACATACTTTCTAGGGATGGAAATCAAGTGAGGTTTCAATGAAATCTTTATCTACCAAAAGAAGTATGCTAGGGAGATACTGAAGAAATTCCATATGGAAAATTGCAAGGCAACAAGCACACCGATGAATCCAAAGGAGAAGTTGAGCAAATAGGATAGAACTGGTAGAGTTGATGAAGGAAACTTTAGAAGCTTGATCGGATGCTTGATGTATCTCACTGCTACAAGACCCGATATTCTACTTGCTGTAAGTCTTTTGTCTAGGTTTATGCATTGTGCTACTAAAATGCATTTGCAAGCAACAAAAAGAATTACTAGATACATCAAAGGTACTGTCGAGTATGGGGTCAAATTCAAAAAGTGTGAGAATTGCAAGTTGTATGGATTCTTAGATAGTGATTTGGCCGGATCCACTGATAACATGAAAAGTACATCAGGATATTGCTTCAGCCTGGGATCAGGCATTTTCTCTTGGTGTTCCAAGAAGCAAGAAACCGTGGCACAGTCCACGGCAGAGGCTGAATTCATTGCAGCCTTATGGCTGAGAAAAATATTTTCTGATTTGCATATGGAACGAAAGGTTAATACTGAGATTCATGTTGATAATCAAGTTGCAATAGCTATTTCACATAATTCAGTGTTTCACGGGAAGACTAAGCACTTCAATATTAAGCTTTTTTTCTTGAGGGATGTGCAGAAAAAAGGAGAAGTGATTCTTGTTTATTGCAAATCCGAAGATCAGCTTGCAGATGCATTTACGGAATCCCTTCCTGTCAGCAAGTTTAAGTTCCTAAGACAGCAACTTGAAATTTGCAGCTCCTAATGCAAGGAGGAATATTATTAGTTGCTTTAGGACTGGAGTATTTATTTATTTTATTTCTTGTATTTCTTTTTTAAGTTATTAGGAGGAAGTTGCATGGTTAGCACCATGACTTTAAAGTAGGGCCATTATCTATTTCAGTTTTTAAAAGAACACTTTATGTAACTACTCTTTGATAGAAAAAAAAATCTCTCTGCACAAGTTTCTCAACAAAAATCCCTGCAGGTATTAGCAAATTTTCCTTGCTAATACACACGCGGCTACATTGACTTCGGCTAGATTGCACAAAATCGTGCTAATACATTGATATCAAACAAAATAGACATTCCATCAAGGCTATCAGTTTCTTGCAAGGTGATAATTTATATGGACGGTGAATATTACTTAAACTCACACAAGTACTTAATAGATTTCTTAAAACACACGCACACACAACAAAGGTTACTGAATTACGTAAACACATAAGTGGGTTACAAGATAATCTGTTTAAATTGTCTTGTTCTTAGCCATTTCTATACGCATTGATACTTACGATAGGGACAATCTTGCTGCTAATGACAATTTTTGTCTTGGTTGAGACAGCATAAAACATCTCTATGCACTGTCATTGTCATTATTTTGATGTTTCACCTACCTCATAAATCTAGAGGAAATGTTCAAAAACAAGAACAGTGAGCTAAGTGGTCTAAGGGGCTGCAATTTTGTAGTGCCCCAGCATCCATTAATACGATGCAAACTAGGTATAATAATATAAGAAATGTATAAAAATTGGTATAGGATATAAAAAAGAATGCTGGAAACCAAGATGATAGTTGAGTGATTTGGTTTACAGGCGGAACCTTAAGGCCTTGGGCGTCAATATGTGTGGTCGAAGCTCCCCGACACCCATGATCCCTAAATCCTGAATCCGCCACTGATGTGGCCTCATGATACCTAACTCATCAATATATGAAACATCTTCTGATCCAATAATGCCTAACTGATCAGTATATAAGGACCTAAAAATAGTTGGGCCATATAAGCATTTCACATTACATTCTTCTGCACTTTTTTCTTCCCCTTTCATAATAGTACCAAGCCAAAAGGTGCCTACAAAGATGGAAGTTAAGAACAAGTATGCAGCAATAAAAGCCAACATAAATG
>NC_061113.1:5519538-5524616 GCF_002878395.1 Capsicum annuum | reverse complement strand
ATGAGAATCACCCTAAATTAACATCTTGAAGCATAAACAACAACCATCAACATGTACATGATCATATCTCAACAAGACAATCACAATATAGTATTTAAAGCATGATTCTTGGACTCCTATGGATGAAAGGAATCCGTGGATGAACACTACGCATACCTTAGGTGGAAGATTCTTGAAGAAATTCTTCGACATGTTCTTGATTCCTTGACTAGGGTTCTTGTTCCTTTGAGAGAAAATAAATTGGCTCTTGAGTTTGAAGAACTTGAATATCATATATTCTTGAAGAAGGATTTGATTCTTGTTATAGGTTATGATCTTGAGAGAAACCCTTCTTTTGATATTGAAGATAAATGAGGAGTTATGTTCTTTAATTGATGGGATTTGAGTCTTCAAATTGAAACCCTAGCTTGAGTTCTTGAGAGGATTTTGAGAAGAGGAGTATATTTTGCTGCAAATAAGCCTTAATCCCGTGTTTGGGGTATATATAGGGGTGGAAGATGACCAAAATACCCCTAAGGAACAATTAAGGTCAAATCTGTCCCTAATTGACTGTCTGAAAGGCTGAAGTAAATTGATCATAACTTTTTATTTAGATGTCCAAATGGGATGAAACTAATTTCATTGGAAAGAAGACTCAAAGATATTTCCATTGACATATATAAGCTCTCACAGTTCATTATATATTGGGAGTTATGATCATTTGAAGTTGATCCTGAAATGCTGAAAAAATTGGGCAAGCACTGGAGTTAGCAGGCTGCGCGAGCTAATCGCCCGGGGCTTCTGTTTTGGGCACCCAAACATGCCTTTACGCTACTCCAAAAATTACTAAACTCACCCGGGATATACTACGATCTTTCCCGATCGTAACTCAACTTATAAATTAAAAAACGGTCGTCGGGAAGGTCGCCAAATAAATCCCCAAAGTTTGGAGGTCTAAAATAAAACTAAGCGTTGAATTGGAGGTCTAAAATAAAACTAAGTGTTGAATCTTGAATACTTAGCAAAATTTTCTAAGTCTTGGGATCTTTCATGGAGCTTTACGAGCTGAATTTGACACGTGATTTTGTGGGGTATTACAATATCTCCCCCTTGGGAATATTCGTCCTCGAATGAGACTGACTGAGAGGGGAAAAATGATAAACTGGAGTACGTACAAGACATTCACTACTGAGACATGGGTTCATGACTGACATGACTGAAACCTGAGCATATTATATTGAACATGCACATCTGATGCATGGGTAACTGGTTTATGAATGAAGGACTGAGTGTTCTGATGAACTGAGTTTCTCAAATGGGAATGCATATCTGATGCATAACTGATAAGCTGAATCCATGTATATCTGATGCATGGTTATATGGCTGAGCTGATACATGAATACATGACTGAAAGTGTGGATAAGCTGATCACGCATAACTGATGCGTGAATACATGACTGAACTGGCTCGTGAACATGCGACTGAACATGCAATGGTAAAAGATACTAAGTTTTGAACTAAAAGCTGGGCATGGAACTAAATACCAAGTTTGGTACTGAAATCTGAACATGTGAATGAGTAAGTTCAAGGAAGACTGTTACGTTGAACTGGAAATAACAATGAGTCTGAGATTAATTACTCAATAGGCATGAGCGGGAACATGAGGACATAACTGAGCCTGAAACATGATACATGAACGAACTGAGCTTGCATCTGCTGAAAACTCATGGTCGACAGGAGCCTTTCTTTAACACTATTTCTATAGAGTTCTAGTGGCTCTAGATTGCAAGGATATCTCGGTGTGGTCCGTCCCTAATTGACTGTCTGAAAGGCTGAAGTAAATTGATCACAACTTTTTATTTAGATGTCCAAATGGGATGAAACTAATTTCATTGGAAAGAAGACTCAAAGATCTTTCAATTGATATATAGAAGCTCTCACATTTCATTATATATTGGGAGTTATGATCATTTGAAATTGACCCTGAAATGCTGAAAAAACTGGGCAAGCACTGGAGTTAGCAGGCTGCGCGGGCTAATCGCCCGGGGCTTCTGTTTTGGGCACCCAAACATGCCTTTACTCTACTCCAAAAATTCTGAAACTCACCCAAGATATACTACGATCTTTCCCGATCGTAACTCAACTTGAAAATTGAAAAACGAACGTCGGAAAAGTCTCCAAATAAATCCCCAAAGTTTGGAGGTCTAAAATAAGACTAAGTATTGAATCTTGAACACTTAGCAAAATTTTCTAAGTCTTGGGATCTTTCATGGAGCTTTACGAGCTGAATTTGACACGCGATTTTGTGGGGTGTTACAGTTTGCATCCATATATGCCTCCATTCTTGCTGCCTAGACATGATAGCCTTCACCTTTAAAGACAGGTGGTGCTAGTGCAGTGAAAGGAGTCTCTGAATCCATAGAAGAAAAAACAAGAAGAGAAAGATATGTTTCCCTCAAATGCAGGTCCCTAAAGAAGACATCTCTTGATACCAATTTGTTGGAGTTGTAAGGTTAACTTCAACTCTTTGAAGTGAAAACTAAGAAAGAAAGAAGAGAACAAATAATTTACTGCACAAAGGTTGATTTTTCATTAATCTAAAGTGGTGCTTAAATAGTAAAAAAAATGCAATAACTAAAGCCTATAATTAAGCCACTACTTTGTACGTGATTCCATGATCAGCAATATCCAAAACAACTACAACACTAACATCTAAAAATCAGCCACTAAACTAAGTTGAGAACAGGGCTAAAAAATGTTGGATAATATCCAACAATTGCTCCTACTTTTACTACAACAACTGAGGCAATAATCAACACATGCACATCGTCATAACATTAGTACATCACAAAAGAACTGTCAATAGTAGGCAGAGGGTGGAATAGCAGTTTGGTTGTTCCAAACACAGCGTTTTCACTTCCTGAAAGTTCAATAATACGGAACAGTTAACAGAAAACCTCATTGACATCTCCTATGACAAGTAAAAGCAGTGTTGATCTAGAAAGCATCACATGAACAGCTAGCTCCGGCATAGCTAACATTATAACATGTTCTAAACAGAAGTTGCTGTCCTTGTTTGAGCAAAAAAAGGAGCTCATTTCCCTACATTTGAAAATGTCGAAGGTTCTTTAATTCACGCTGTAAGCAGTGAACACGAACAAATAAAAGGTAGTTAAGTAATCTGAAGTTCAGACTGCATGAAAGTTAACATTTGTCCCCCGTATTGTTTCCACTAAATGTACAATTAGAGATATCTTCGCTACGTTTCATTTCAATTTTCACACAGGATGAAAATCAACAAATTGAATCTCAACAAAAAGTAAATCCAGATGTGTTAAATTCTTGAAATAAAATCCCTGCAGGTATTAGCAAATTTTCCTTGCTAATACACACGCGGCTACATTGACTTCGGCCAGATTGCACAAAATCGTGCTAATACATTGATATCAAACAACATAGACATTCCGTCAAGGCTATCAGTTTCTTACAAGGTGATAATTTATATGGACGGGGAATATTACTTAAACTCACACAAGTACTTAATAGATTTCTTAAAACACACGCACACACAACAGGTTACTGAATTACGTACACACATAAGTGGGTTACAAGATAATCTGTTTAAATTGTCTTGTTCTTAGCCATTTCTATACGCATTGATACTTAACGATAGTGATAATCTTGCTGCTAATGACAGTTTTTGTCTTGGTTGAGACAGCATAAAACATCTCCATGCACTGTCATTTTCATTATTTTGATGTTTCACCTACCTCATAAATCTAGAGGAAATGTTCAAAAACAAGAACAATGAGCTAAGTGGTCTAAGGGGCTGCAATTTTGTAGTACCCCCGCATCCATTAACACGATGCAAACTAGGTATAATTATATAAGAAATGTATAAAAATTGGTATAGGATTTAAAAAAGAATGCTGGAAACCAAGATGATAGTTAAGTGCATAGTTTCCAGGCGGAACCTTAAAGCCTTGGGGGTCAATATCCGTGTTCGAACCTCCCCGACACCCACGATCCCTAAATCGTGAATCCACCACTGATGTGGTCTCATGATACCAAACTCATCAATATATGAAACATCTATGACCTTTACAATTTCTTTAATTTGATGTTGCAGCCTGCTACATTAATCTAATGGACCTTTTCTAATAAAAAACAGTGAGCCAACTGGTCCAATAATGCCTAACTAATCAGTATATAAGGACCTAAAAATAGTTGAGCCATATATGCATGTCACATTACATTCTTCTGCACTTTTTTCTTCCCCTTTCATAATAGTACCAAGCCAAAAGGTACCTACAAAGATGGAAGTTAAGAACAAGTATGTAGCAATAAAAGCCAGCATAAATGGTGCACCAGAAGAGTCAGACTTTGAGATAAAAGTCGAAAACCTCTCACTTATAGTTGAGCCAGAGTCTAAGGTGGTGGTTGTCAAGAACCTGTTTGTATCAATTGATCCCTATCAGATAAACTGGATGAAGAGCCAAAGTTCATCACAAACATCGATAAGATATGCAAATGCCATTACTCCTGGAGAGGTCATTGACACTTATGGTGTAGGAAGAATGTTGGTTTCTCATCGGCCCGACTTCAAGAAAGATGATTTGGAAGCAGGCTTTCTTACCTGGGGAGAGTACAGTATAGTAAAGGAAGGTTCCCTGTTGAATAAGTTGGATCCTAGTCTGGCGTTTCCTTTGTCTTACCATGTTGGAGTTTTGGGATTCAGCGGACTTGCTGCCTATGGTGGATTCTTCAAAGTGTGCAAGCCGAAGCCAGGGGAGAAAGTTTTAGTGTTTGCTGCTTCTGGTTCAATAGGACATTTAGTAGGACAGTATGCTAAATTACTTGGATGTTATGTTGCTGGCTCTGCTGGTAGCCAAGAAAAGGTAAATTTTCTTAAGGAGAAACTTGGATTCGACGATGCATTCAATTATAAACTAGAAGCTAACCTCAAATCAGCTCTCAAAAGGTGTTTCCCTAAAGGGATTGACGTCTACGTTGACAACGTCGGAGGCAAGATGCTAGAAACTGCATTGTCAAACATGAACTCACTGGGCAGAGTAGCCATCTGTGGGGTTATTTCTGAG
>NC_061113.1:5510206-5516538 GCF_002878395.1 Capsicum annuum | reverse complement strand
CATTTTAATAAGTATAGGCCCTTGGATGGGCTCACAAGGGCCTCACACAAGGCCAAGGATGTGAACAAGGTTTGGAGTCTTTGCAACTCACGCGCTTGGCTTCATGTGAAAGGTCTCGAGCCAGGAATTCTCGCACCATCCTTTCTATCTTGAAGGGAATTTGTCCTCAAATTCGGATCATTTCTATCCTCCACCGTGTCCACCTGAGAGAGGTCACACATTGAAAGTCTTGTGCACTTGATATTCCGGGGGTAGATCAATCTTGTAGGCGTTGTCGTTGATCCTTTCTAATACTTGGAACGGGCCATCACCCCGTGGCATCAAATTAGCATTCCTTTTAGATGGGAATCTATCCTTCCTTAGGTGCACCCACACCCAATCACCCGGTTTAAGAATGAGCTTTCTTCTTCCTTTATTGGTTCGCCTTGCAACTTCTTAGTTTTTCTTCTCCAACCGCAACCTCACCTTCTCATGTAGCTTCTTATGGCCTCGGCCTGTTTGATTCCATCTAAGCTTATCACAAAATCACTTGGCAAAGGGGTTAAATTCAAAGAGGTAAGGGGGTTGATTCCATATACACACTCAAAGGGTGTCATCCCCGTGCTTGAGTGTATAACACGATTATAAGCAAACTCAATCAACGGTAAATGCTCTTCCCAAGAAGTCATTTTTCCCTTAACCATGGACCGTTGCATAGACCCTAAGGTCCTATTTACTACTTCCGTTTGGTCATCGGTTTGTGGGTGGCATGAAGTCGAAAACAACAACTTAGTACCAAGCCTACCCCACATGTACTTCCAAAAGTGGCTTAGGAATTTAGAATCCCTATCACTCACTATGGTCCTCGAAACACCATGAAGTTTTACAATATTATCAACAAACAAAGAGGCTACACTAGGCGCATCATCACATTTAGAACAAGGAATAAAGTGAGCCATCTTGGAAAACTGATCCACCACGACAAAAATACTATCCCGCCCCCTTTTAGTTCTCAATAATCCCAACACGAAGTCCATTGATATATCAAGCCAAGGACGCAAAAGGGTGGACAACGGGGTGTACAATCCATGGTGTTGGAGCCGTGACTTGGCTCCTTTGCACTCAACACATTGGCCGCAAATTCGGGCCACATCCTTGTGCATTCTAGGCCAATAAAATTATTCTTCCGAAATTCCGAGGGTCTTCTCGACCCCAAAATAACCCATTAGATAGTCATTGTGTGCTTCCTTCACAAACAATTCTCTCCATGAACTTGAGGGAACACACAATCATCTACCCTTAAATAAGTATCCATCAAATTTGGTATAAGGATGGGAACCCCTATCCGTAACCCACCTATCCCTATCCAACTCTTTATTTTCCCTATAGATAGGAGCGAAGTGAGGGTCCTCGGGATATAAAGACTTGAGGCTTTCAAACCCCATCAACTTAGATGACAAAGTAGACACAAGCACATATTTTCGGGACAAAGCATCGGCAACCACATTGTCTTTACCCTTCTTGTAATGAATAACATAAGGGAAATTTTCAAGAAATTCAATCCATTTGGCATGCCGCCGGTTAAGCTTGTCTTGTGCCCATAGATGCTTCAAAGATTAATGATCCGTTTGGATCATGAATTCTTTAGGCCACAAATAATGTTGCCAAGTGGCCAAGGCTCTAATCAAGGCATACAACTCAAAATCATACGTAGAGTAGTTTAGAGTTGCTCCTTTGAGCTTTTCGCTAAAGTAGGCAATAAGCTTCAATTCTTGAATTAAAACCGTACTTATGCCGACTTTGCTAGCATCACATTCGACCTCAAAAGTCTTGTCAAAATTCGGCAATTGTAGCAAAGGGGTCGAGATGAGCATAGCTTTCAAGTCCTCGAAGGCCTTAGCTTGTTCATTTTCCCACTTGAAAGGTCGATCCTTTTTAATCACTTTGGTCAAGGGGGCGGCAATGGTGCTAAATCCTTTGACAAAACGTCTATAAAAACTAGTCAACCCATGGAAGCTTCTCACTTCACCTATGGTTTTGGGGGTTGGCCAATTTTTAATAGCGTCAATCTTAGATTCATCCACTTCAACCCCTCTTGAGCTCACCACAAACCCAAGAAATACAACCTCATGGACACCAAAAGAACACTTTTCTAGATTGGCATATAACTTCTCCTTTCGGAGGACATCAAACACACATTATAAATGCTTTACATGCTTATCTAAGGACTTACTATACACCAATACATCATCAAAGTAAACAACAAAAAAATTTCTGATAAATGGCTTCATCACATGATTCATTAGCCTCATGAAAGTACTTGGAGCATTTGTTAGGACGAATGGCATAACCATCCATTCATAGAGACCGAATTTGGTCTTAAAGGTGGTTTTCCATTCATCACCCGGTTGCATACGAATTTGGTTATAGCCACTCCTTAAATCAATTTTAGAAAACAAACACGAACTATTCAATTCATCAAGCATATCATCTAGCCTAGGAATAGGGTGACGATATTTTACTGTTATCTTGTTGATGGCTCAGAAATCAACACACATACACCAAGTCCCGTCTTTCTTGGGCACTAGTAACACCGGGACTGCACAAGGGCTCATACTCTTCTTGATATACCCTTTGTTGAGGAGTTCCTCAACTTGGCGTTGCAATTCTTTGGTATCCGTTGGGTTGCTCCAATAAGCCGGTTTGTTGGGCAATTGTGAACCTAGTACAAAATCTATTTGATGCTCAATTCCCCGAAGTAGGGGCAATTCTTGTGGTAATTCTTTCGGGAAGACATCTTCGTAATCCTGTACAACATGAGAAATAGGAGGAGAAATAGAAACGTTAGTGAGGTTAGTATTAAAATAATGAGCCAAGAGGAGCATCGGAGTGTCCTCATCATGATCCACAAATAGTTCTTTCCTCCTATATATCATCACCACACTTCCTTGCCCCTTAGAAATTAGGATCTCCTTGGTTTCTCCTACTCTCTCACTCTCGGATTCCCCTCTTTTTCCCTCACTCTAGGCCTTCTTTCCCTTCTCCCTCAATTCCCGCATCTTTTGGTGTAATTCATTCACTTGGGAAGGCAATAATGGATGAAGAGCGACCTTTCGGCCATCCTTCTTAAGTGTATATCGATTGGACCTTCCATCATGTTTGGTCGACCTATCGTATTGCCAAGGCCTTCCTAACAACAAGTGACAAGCTTGCATTGGTATCACATCACAAAGCACCTCGTCATGGTAGTTGACTACCTTAAAACGTATCACGCATTGCCTTGTGACCTTTAACTCTCTGCATTCATTCAACCATTGCAACTTGTAAGGACTAGTGTGAGGTGTAGTTGGCAATTTCAAGAAGTTCACCATTGCAACACTAACCACATTCGCATAACTTCCACTATATATCACCATAGTGCACACACTTCCCTTCATAAGACATTTAGTATGGAATAGATTCTCCCGTTGGCTAGGATCATTTATCACCTTACTAATCATGGAACGCCTCACTATAAAGTTTGGAACCACACACTCCCCTTCTTTCGGATATGGATCCTCACAATCATCATCATCATCATGTGGCTCATTTTTGGGTTCCTCTCCATCTTGAGTCTTGGCCTCATTTTCTTCATTTTTAAGACCCACTTCCTCACCAAGTTAATACAATCTCTCTTCTCTTAGGATCGCATTGCTTCGGTTTGGACATTCATTGGCTTTATGTCCCCAACCTTGGCACTTGAAATATTGGAACCCCTTAGGATTAGGATACTTGTGAGCCTCTTGCCTTGGTGGATATTTTTGCATTACCTTGGCCTCGGGTTGCTTTGTAGTGGTGTGTTGGTCTTTGTTTTTGTGCCAACCCGTGGTGGAGGAAGCAACCTCCTTACCCCTCGGCCAACCCGAGGGTGCTTGACCCTTGGCTTTGTAACTTGTTCTTTCCTTAAGTTCTCTTTCAATTTCAATGGCCGCTTGAAATATGCCTTCAACGGTATCAAATTTATGGAGAGTCAAGTGAGTAGCAATCTCCTTATTCAACCCACTCTTGAACCGAATGATGTCATGGCGATTTGTTCTCCCCGATGGTCAAGCTTCAACATGAGTTATTGAAACTCATCATAGTATTCCATAACACTTCGATTCCCTTGTCACAAGTTGTACAACCTCGCAAGCAACTCATGGGAAGGTACCGTTGCCTCATTAGATACCTTAACCGAAACTATAGTGGTGGTTGCCTATGTATCAACTCATTTCCAAATCGCTTGGTGTATTCCCACCAAGTGTTAGCATAGCCTTCAAAGTGGGCTATGGCATAACAACTCTTCTTCTCCTCGAAAATATCATTCACTTGGAATACCTTGTCACACGCTGATTCCCAAGCGAGATACACCTCGGGGTCACTTTCACCCTTAAATATAGGTAGACTCAATTTGATGGTATTGATGCCCACGTCTCTCTCTAGGTGTCGGTTTCCCCTTTCTCCATACCCTCGGTATCTCCTTGGATCCACACGACCCTTTCTCATCTCCTCCCCCCCTCATGTAGGCATCGTCATAGGCTCCATACCCTTCATAATCCCCTCTACCATATTCCTCAAGATGGACAGGACGATTTTGGACATTTGGAACTTGATTCGGAGGAATTGGATTTTGTGGAGGTGGTGGTATTTGGTTTAGTGGAACTTGGAAAGGGGGTTTGGGTTTTGTGGAGGCATTTGACGTCCAAGTACCTCTTGCGGAACTTGAGGAATTTGGGAATGGGTTGGTCTATTGGAGTCTCGATTTAGAATGTTATGAGTGGTTTGGCTTGCGGCATTTAGGGTAGCTAGTGAAGAAATTGGCAATTGTGGCCATGTTTCGGGAGTAACGGTGGGGAGGAATTTCTATCATGTCCACTTGATGAAACATTTCGAAGAGTAGAAGGACGAGAGTTCCTTTGACTCTCCACTTGTTCTAACCTCCCACTAATAGTCGTCACTTCTCCTCTTATGGCTCCCACTTCCGTACTCAATCTTTCAAGAGCTCAGGTCATAGCCTCAAAAGTGACCCTCATATTCTCCATTTCATTAGAATTCACGGTTTGAGAAGTGGTTCCCTCCATTGTCAAGGTATCACCTACACAAACAACAAACAAGTTAGTTAAAATCCCTCTTCTCACTCACACTCTTTCGGTTCACTCACACTCGAGCTCCACAAGTGTTGTAGATTGGCTAGTTGAATCCTTAAGGTATGAGTATGCTCTTGTTCGGAGTGGATTTTTGTTGGAAACTCAAAGAATTCTCGTCGGAATAGAGCCAAGAGTTACAACGTATTCAAATGACAAAAGCACACAAACAAACGTTGACACGAACACAAAGCTTCAAAGGACTAATTAACAAGCTAGTAGGAATGTACTAGGTTGTCAATTAGTGTTCGAACCAACAAAAAACACTAAGAAACAATAAAATGAAACTAAGAAATCTAAAATTTGAACTCAAAATATTGTGTGAACAGTAATTTAGTGGTGTGGCAGTCCACTATTGGCCTCGGTTTTGTCAGAATTTTACTCTCCAATTTCAAGTCTTGACCAATCTACAATTTAGAAATGGTGGAATTGGTTAATGGAGGGAAATTTGGTCTTGAAGCTTACTTTTCAGATTCAAAATAAGACTTGACCTTCTTGGTACTTTCTCCTTGAAACAGGGTCATTAAATCAAGGAAAGTAGGTGAAAAGTGGTTGTCAAGTCTTTTGAGTGATGTGATCAAGTCTTTCATCAACAAATACTACAACTTGGTGTTTCACCTTTTGTGGATCTAATGTTCACTTTTTGTTTTAACAAAGATGAAAAGGGTGAAGAACAAAAAGAACACAATAACAACCCCAAGAACGACCAACAACAACCACGGCCAAAACAATCCACCACAACAATAATGTTCAACAATGGACAGCCAAGTTCAAGTTCACAATAACAACATCAATTTTTAGAGCTCAAATCTAGATCGACTCAAAGTGTTAGTGAACAAGAGAACTAACACTAGAAACAACACTCAAGACAATTAAAAATCTTTCTAAGACACAACAAGAATACAATTTTTGTCCAAGAACACAACAACGGACAGATTTGACTGTTTCTGGAATTTTTCAGTTTTCAGTTTTTTTTTTGTTTTTTGTAGTTTTCAAGTCCCAAGCCCAAGATTGATCTTGTTAAAACAAAATCAAAGATGACTTTGATACAAAAGTGAGTGTGTATCAAGAGAGTCAAGCCAACACAAGAACACAAGAATAACAAGATGAACAACAACAATGCTAGTGAATCGAAATAGGCCAAACACGGCTTCACTAGACTTCAAGGTTTACAAAAATAAAAAAATGATA
>NC_061113.1:5501559-5507206 GCF_002878395.1 Capsicum annuum | reverse complement strand
CATTTTAATAAGTATAGGCCCTTGGATGGGCTCACAAGGGCCTCACATAAGGACAAGGATGTGAACAAGGCTTGGAGTCGTTGTAACTCACGCGCTTGGCTTCTTGTGAAAGGTCTCGAGCTAGAAATTCTTGTATCAAGGAAAGTTGACTAAAACAAGAAAAAAGAATGATATTTGTAGTTCTAGTTGTTGAAAATCATTCACACAGACATAAGTGGTCCGTATTATACTTCAATATGTGGTTCAAGTTATTTTATCACCTTTATTGATAACTTTTCTCGGTATGATTATGTTTTTCTTATTAAAAAAATCATATTCTCTTGAAATGTGCAAAGTATTTAAAACTGAAGTAGAGAAACAACTGGGAAAGGTCATTAAGATAGTGTGGTCTGATCATGAGGGTGAGTACTATGGTAGATACACTGAGACTGGGCAACAGATGGGACCTATAACACCCCAACTTAGGAAGGAGTTCCACATCAGCAAAACACAGGAGGGATGTTGGGTATATAAGTAAGAAAACCTTACTCCCTAGTGATGCGTTAAATCCATGACGGCCTGGACCCAGAGCGGACAATATCACTAGTGGGTTGAGGAGTTCAGGGGTATCTCGGGCCTTGATGGTTCAGGATGTCCGTTATGGCTAGGGCCCGAGCTCGGGTCATGACAGAACTCTTTGCCAAATATCTACAAGATTGTGGTAAAGTTGCCCAGTACACCATGCCTGGTAGTCCTGACCAAAATGGTGTAGTCGAAAGGCGAAATAGTACTTTAAAAGATAATGATGAGAAGTATGATGAGTAGATCTAACTTACCTGAGTTTCAAGCTATTAAAACTGTAAGCTATTAAAACCGTACTTTAAAAGATATGATGAGAAGTATGATGAGTGTGAAGCTATTAAAATTGTACTTTAAAAGATATAATGAGAAGTATGATGAGTAAGCTATTAAAATCGTACTTTAAAAAATATGGTGAGAAGTATGATGAGTAAGCTATTAAAACCGTACTTTAAAAAACTTGTACTTTAAAAGATATGATGAGAAGTGTGATGAGTAAGCTATTAAAACCGTACTTTAAAAGATATGATGAAAAGTATGATGAGTATGATGAGAAGTATGATGAGTAAGCTATTAAAATCGTAATTTAAAAGATATGATGAGAAGCCGTAATTTAAAAGATATGATGAGAAGTATGATGAGTAGATACGATGAGTAGATCTAACTTACCTGAAATCCTCTAGGGTGAAGCTGTTAAAACCTCCATATATATTTTTAATTGTGTCCCTTCCAAATCAGTCCCTAAAACCCCTTTTGAGTTGTAGAACCAACAGAAAATTCAGTTTAAATCATTTTCGAGTTTGGAGACCTTTTGCAAAGGTAAAGATATATAACTCTTCAGAAAAGAAAACTGAACCTAGAACCACGCGTTGATTTTTCATTTGGTTATCCAACTGCGAATGTAAAGATATATAACCCTTCAAAAAAGAAAACTGAACCTAGAACCTAGCGTTGTTTTTTCATTAGTTATCCAACTCATTCTAAAGGATTTAGGTTCTACAGTCCTACAAGGAGAACAAGAATAGTTGAATCTCAAAATGCAAAACTTCTTGAATTTGATGTTGCAGATAAGGATTGTTCTCAGCATATCTCAGCATATCACTCCTGACTTAATTGTTTCCCATTCAAGTCAGTCCTTAAAACCCCTTTTGAGTTATGGACCCATATAAACTTCAGTTTAAATCATTTTTCGAGTTTGGAGATGTTTTGCAAAGGTAAAGATATATAACCCTTCAGAAAAGAAAACTGAACCTAAAACCTCGCATTGTTTTTTCATTGGTTATCCAGCTCATTCTAAAAGATACAGATTCTCTTATCCTACAAGGGGAACAAGAATAGTTGAATCTCAAAATGTAAAATTTCTTGAATTTGATGTTGCAGATAAGGATTGCTCTCAGCATATTGCTCCTGATCCAACTGAAAGTATTGAAGCTGTCAGAATTTCTCTCAGTATTACCTCAGAATCATTAGTATCTGCACCTATACATGATGAACCTCATATACATGTGCAAACTGATGACTTTGTACCTGCAGAAATTAGGTGCCTATTATTGAAGAAGTGGTTCAGGCACCTGCTGTTGTTGATCAAGAGGTTCAGAATTTAAGGAGATCAAGTAGACCAAGACGATTGTGCGCTATCGGATGATTATTTAGTATACCTAGATGAAGGTGACATTGTTGATCCTGTAACCTTTTCGGAAGCTTCATCGTGTGCTCAATCAAAGATGTGGCTTGATGCCATGTCTGAAGAGATAAAATCCATGAGTAAAAATAAGGTGTGGGAGCTTTCAGAGCTTCCTAAAGTCCAAAAGGTTGTTGGATGTAAATGGATTTTTATGACCAAGAAGGATTCAATGGAAATGTTGAACGATTCAAGGCGAGATTACAATGAAACTTTTTCACCAGTGTCATCTAAGGATTCTTTTAGGATCATTATGGCATTAGTAACCCATTTTTATCTTGAGCTACATCAAATGGATGTAAAGACAACCTTTTTGAATGGTGATCTTAATGAAGAGATTTACATGCAACAACCCCAAGGTTTTGTTGGTAAAGGCAGCGAGCATCTTGTGTGTAAATTGACGAAATATATTTATGGCTTGAAGCAAGCTTCTCGATAGTAGTACTTGAAGTTTGAGGAAATTATGACTTCTATGGGGTTTATGGAGAACAATATTGATCATTGCTTCTATCTCAAGATTAGTGGGAGTAATTTCATCATTCTCACTCTTTATGTTCATAATATTTTACTTGCTAGTAATAATTCGGGACTGTTGCACGAAATTAAACATTCATTAAATAAAATTTTTTATATGGTATATCTAGGAGAGGCATCATTTGTTCTGGGCATTGAGATTCGACAAGATAGATCTCGTAAGTTATTGGGGTTTTCACAAAAAGCCTATATTGATCGTATTTTGAAAAGATCTCAAATGAAAAATTGTAAGCTTGGTGATGTCCCTGTGGTGAAAGGTGATAAGTTAAGCCTAGACTTGTGTCCCAAAAATGATCTTGAGAAAGATTCTATGAAATATGTGGCTTATCCAAGTGTTGTTGAACGTCTTATGTATGCACAAGTTTGCACTCGTCCTGACATTGCTTTCATTGTCAATGCTCTTGGATGTTATCAAACTAATCTAGGAAGAAGTCATTGGGTAGCTACTAAGAAAGTAATGAGGTGCTTGAAGAAGACAAGAGATTATATATTAGTGGACAAAAACGTTGACGACCTTGAGGTAATTGGTTACATAGACTCAGACTTTGCTAGGTGTCCTGATGATTTGAGGTCCACATCTGGCTTTATCTTTATGTTTGTAGGGGGTGCGATATCTTGGAAGAGTGTGAAGTAAACTTTTATAGCATCTTCCACTATGCAAGCAGAATTCGTAGCTTGTTATGGTGCAGCTACACAAGTCATTTGGCTTAAGAATTTTATTTTAGGTGCTTGTGGTAGTTGATTCCATCTCTAGGCCCTTGAAGATTTATCGTGACAATAAGGCAGCTGTGTTTTACTCAAAAAATAATAAATCTTCTTCAGTTTCTAAGCATATGAAAATAAAATCTCTGACTGTGAGAGATATGGTTAAAAGGGAGGACGTTGTGATTGAACATATACCTACCGATTTGATGTTTGTTGCTCCACTAATCAAGGTGCTAAGACCCATAGTTTTTACACAATATATTCATAATATGGGTGTTGTTGAGTCATTTGATTTGTTGGGTTAGTGGGAGTATTTAATATTGTTATTCATTTGTCATTAGACTATTCACCTTATTGTTTCATATTTATGGTGATATTATCTCTTGAATTTACATTTATGCTATAGTAGATCTTGCTATCATTTATGTTGTTGATTATTATTGTGTACACTTTAATATTGTTTTATTATATTAAGGCTTTTTGCCTTACGTGTTAGCTATACCTCATATTGATAAGATGATATTGTTGTTTTGTTGAATTTTTCTTTTGGAGACATATACGATATATCATTCTACCTAGTGAATTTTTTGGTTGTTGCACCATGTAATATGTTGCACATATTGAACCTTGAAAATCAAGATTTTCTGCTGGAGCACATGTTGTTTTAGTGCTCACACATGTTGTAACAAAATCGCGATGATGATTTTTCTATGGTGCGCATGTTGATTTTAAACGTACATGTTAATATGAAAAATCGTTTGAAGGACTAACAATGAAATAGCCTCGATTTGGAGTCCATGTTTGCTATTTTTTGCTACACTACCACATTATTTGGTTTATGTCTACAAAACTTCAGTGTTAGTAATCGTGGACTGATTTTGTATCGTTGGTTGATGCACGTACTGTTGCAGTTCAACAGTGATGTTTTCATTGACTGAACTATGTTGGAGATGGCCTTCCACCACTAAATATTTATGGCCACTGTCTACTCAGTTCGAAAGTCATTTTCATAAAAATATTTTTTTCAAAACTTTTCTTTAAAAGTTAACGTTGTCAAGTGAGAGAATGTTAGAATTATTTATTTTATATGGACTTAACGTTAACTTTTTATTACATTAAAGTAAAACGAGCTGATGTTATTAATTGGTGGACAAGACACAGGTCGTGTATTCATGTGGATTCCATATCGGCCTGTATCCATTTCATATTATTGGTATGGGCTGACAATAATGTAGGCCTGTAGTAGACCTGTGAGCCCATAATGAGGGTGCACTAGGTTAAGGCTTTTAAGCCTATAAATATAAGGCTAGGTCCCCTCTCCTGGTTTTAACATAAGACGTATTCCCATAACCTAAGCTGCTACTGTCATAAGCAAAGGAGAGGAAGACTCCGCCTAGTTCGTCTTCCATTACATGTAAGCAATGACGAACAAAGGGACACACCTTTCCTCTCTCATATTCCGTTACTTTGTGTTCTTGATTTATGTGAATCTGTGATGTGTTTCTCTATTAAGTTCAACATAAAATGCTTCTCCATATTTTTTTTTAAGTGGCTAAATTCCCTTTTTGTAATTACTTGGATCATGTGTTATCGATTCATTGATTATTTTTACTAAAGTTCATTATTTAAAAATTATTTTGGCACAAATGACATCATTTTATTCGATGTTTTACACATCATTCGCGAGTGTGACTCACACATGTGATATATTTTGTATTGATTATGTAAAAAGTGCCAAAATTACGTAGTAAAACAACAGTTAAGATGTTTAAAATGAACGATATATCGTTGAAGTGCACAAATAAAAATTGATGATGACTTTAAGGAGGTGGGGATGTGTTTGGCCACAATAGGAACTTTCTATCTCTCTTAAGTTATATATTTCCATTGTCACTTCAATTGAATCCAATATTTCTAGGCTCAAATGAAATATTGATTCTATTTTGTTGACAATGTTCTGAAAACATTCAGAATATATTACATGCACTCGATGTTTATATCAAAATAAATAATTTAACTTCAGAAATTAAAAAATGAAATGACAATACATATTTTTCAGTAAGAAATTGTTTGATTGCAATCACAAGAAAACAAATGAAAACAACAAAAGCTTAGTTTATGAGCAACAATGAATGTCAATTTGTCTTTATTTTTTTTAGAACCTATTTC
>NC_061113.1:5485034-5498559 GCF_002878395.1 Capsicum annuum | reverse complement strand
GCATGCAAGGTGTTTGTTAAAATGCCTAAGTGAAGAAGAATTGAGCACTTTGACCTATTTGTGATCTAAATGATGATTCCATGCCATATCCATGTGCTTAAGTTGACTCCCATGCTAAAGCTATGCCTACCATGTGTTTGATAATGTGCCTCAACGAATAAATGATGATCAAGTACCTAGTCTTCATGCTCCAAGATTTTGCCATGTCTCTTCAGTTATGCCATGTCTACTTGATCAAGATGATTTCTATGCTATTAATGTGCTATGAATATGTTGTTGGCTTGTCATGATATTAGAATTGACCATGATGTTAGCTATATGAAAAGGTTGTGAAAACCACATGATTTATGAATCTCCCATAGATGCTATATTATGGACTGTTAATGTTGGTCAAGTACTCTTGTATGTCAAGTCATATCAGTTTCCTTCTATCGAGTCTTGGAGGTATTCGTACCCGAAAAATATAGCTGTGTGCCTAGAGCCATGTCATGTTTTCACGATACTCTTAGTCAAGCCATGTTCAGTAGACTTCAGTCAGCTAACAGAACTCAGTAGTCATGTTATCACGAGCTCAGTTTCAGGACTGTTATATGTAGTCAATCAAATCAGTTCTTCATAATCAGAACTATCAGAAACAATCATTCCTTTATTAGTAATATAGTATCAGTCTCCCAGTATTCAGTAATACAGTATCAGTTCCTCACTTATTAGTGAATTACATATCAATATCAGTAAACTCAGTCATTCAATATCTCAATATCAGTAAACTTAGTCATTCAGTATCTCAGCATCAGTAAACTCATGTTGTCAGTATTCAGACTCAGTCGTCAGTATCACCACGAGTTTAGTTGCAGTTACGTATGTATGTATGTATGTATGTATGTATGTATGTATTCTCACGTTCATATCAGTCAGCATTGTTTATGCATATAAAACCCTTTGCATTTAGCCTACCTCACTCGTATATTCAGTACATTCAGTCGTACTGATGCATTCGCGCTATGGTGTTTTATTTGATGCCATAGGTACAGAGGCACGAGTTTCAGAGCAGCAGTAGCATTGCAGATTTCAGCCGTTAGTGCTTCTCTTCATTCGAGGACAATATTATTATTACTTTATTGCAGTATTTCAGATTAGTTTTTCAGTTTATGGAGTTAGTTGGAGACATGTTCCTTCAACTCCTTATTCAGTTCAGTTAGAGGATTTCGAACTAGATGTCAGATTAGATGTTCAGACTTCAGTATTTATGTTTCTTTTTGGTATTGTTATACCATATTTTTCAGATATGTATCAGTATTGAACTTTATGGCCTTACAGTTCATGTTTCCGCATATTCTATGAGATATTATGCAATTTACAGGTATAGATATCAGTCATGGGTTAGCTTGTGGTCCTTCGGGGTCATGAGCACCGTGTAGCGTTTCGGTTCAGAAAATTGAGGCGTTACAAAAACAATTTGTGGGAAGCTTTTAAAGAGGACTATGAAATTTCTCCCTTGCCTGAAAATCCAACCATGGAGTAGATGAGGAGTCACAAGGAAAAGAAAACAAAAAAATCAAAGGCTAGAGCAACGTTATTCGCTGCAGTCTCAAATGAAATCTTTGTTAGGATTATGACATTGAAATAAACTTATGAGGTTTGGAATTTCCAAAAGAAATAATATGAAAGAGATGAACGGATCAAAGGTATGTGTACTTTTAACCTGATCCGATAATTTGAACTGATGAAGGATTTGGAGATAATCAAAGGTCCGACAACGGCAAGGAGTATACATCTGATCAATTCAATGCATTTTGTGAAGAAGCTGGAATTGAACACCAACTCACTGCTCCATATACTCCACAGAAAAATGAAGTTAGTGAGAGGAAGAATCGTACCATAATGGAGATGTCTCGATGCTTGTTGCATGAGAAATATTTGCCAAAAGAGTATTGGGCAGAAACTACTCATACACCAGTCTTAGTCTTTCTACTCAACAGGCTTCCAACAAAAGCATTAGAATGAAAGACACCATTTGAAATCTGGTATGGTTTTACACCTTTTTAAAAAAATCTCTCAGTGTTTGGATGTTTGTGCTTTACATATGTGCCACAGAGTAAAAGAGATAAGCTTGATAAAAAGGCGGAAGCTGGAATATTTGTGGGTTATAGCACTGTTTCTAAGGCTTACAGAGTTTTCCAACCTCATACAAGGAAAATTCTGGTAAGTAGAGATATTCATTTCATGGAGGATGAAAAATGAAACTGGGAAGAAACAGAACCAGTACTATTTCCAGATCAAAGTAAAATACCCTAGCTGAAAGAAGATGAATTGGTGGATGATGTTCAGGTGAGAGGCATAAGATCACTCTCTGATATCTATCTGAGATGCAACATGGTTGTTCTTGAGCCAATAGATTTTGGCGAAGCAGAAAAAGATCCAAAATGGAGAGCTGCAATGATAGAAGAATTCACCATGATTGAGAAGAACCAGACGTAGAAACTTGTGAAAAGACCTGAATACAGGAAAGTCATAGGAGTGAAGTGGATTTTCAGAACCAAGCTGAACGCAAATGACTCTATCAACAAGCTCAAAGCTAGACTTTTTGTAAAGGGGTATGCTCAAATTTTTGGTATTGATTTTTCTGATACATTTTATCCTGTTGCTAGATTAGAAATCATCAGATTGTTGTTGGCTATAGCTGCACAAAATGGTTGTAAAGTGTTTCAGGTAGACATTAAATCAACATTCTTGAATGGCTATCTTGATGAGGAAATTTATATTGAGCAGCCTAAGGATTTGCAGTCAAAGGGCATGAAGATGAAGTGTATCAACTCAAAAAAGCTTTGTATGGACTAAAGCAGGCACCCAGAGCTTCGTACATCAGGATTAATGAACATTTGGTGCAGTTGGGTTTTAGAAAAAGTCTCTGTGAAGCTAATCTCTACATCAAAGGTGATAGAACAAATCTTATTGCTATTTCACTATATGTAGATGACTTGTTGGTTATAGGAAGAAATCATGAGCTTGTTCAAAAATTTTAAGAAGATATGCAGCATACATTCGAGATAATGGACTTGGGAGAAATGGTTTATTTTCTAGGGATGGAAATCAAGCAAGAGCAAAATGAAGTTTTCATTTGTCAAAAGAAGTATGCAAGAGACAGTTTGAAGAAGTTCAGAATGGAAAATTGCAAAGACACAACTACTCTGATGTGTCAAAAGGAGAAGTTGAGCAAAAATGATGAAGCTGAAAAAGTGGATGAGACTCTTTACAGAAGTATGGTTGGATGTCTCATGTATCTTACAGCAACTAGTCCCAACATTTTATATGCTGTAAGTCTTTTATCTAAATTCACTAATTGTGCAACTAACACTCATTTTAGAGCAGCAAAAAGGGTGATAAGATATGTTAAGGGAACACTGAATTTTGGAATCAAGTTCAATGCAAATCAGAAGCACGTGTTGCAGGGGTATTCTGATCTAAGTTGCTCGGACTCTCCAAAAATGTTGCCGCACCCGTGTCGAATCCTTCAAAAATATACTATTTTTGGAGGATCCGACACGCACCCATAGACATAATTGAAGAGTCCGAGCAACTTCTAAAGACATGAAGAGCACTTCTGGTTATTGTTTTAGTCTTGGTTCAGGTGTATTTTCTTAGTGGTCTAAAAAGCAAGAAATTGGTCAGCTGCTGCAAATCAAGCCTTATGGTTTAGAAAAGTGCTACTTGATCTGAATTTAAAGCAAGAGAAGTGCACAAAGGTGTTTGTGGATAATCAAGCAGCTATTGCTATCTCAAATAATCCTATTTTTCATGCAAAAACTAAGAATTTCAATATCAAATTATTCTTTCTTAGAGACATGCAAAAAGAAGGATCGATTGGGTTAAAGTACTGCAAGACGGATCTTCAACTAGCAGATATGTTTACCAAAGCCTTGCCAAAGAGCAGATTTGAATTTCTCAGAGAAAGGCTTGGAATTTGCATAAATTGAAGCATGGTGGAGTGTTGATTATTGCCTTAGTTATTGCAGTAAAAGTAGGAGCAATTGTTGGACATTATCCAACTTTTTTTAGCCATGTTCTCAACTTAGTTTAGTGGCTGATTTTTAGATGTTAGTGGTGTAGTTTTTTTGAATATTGCTGATCATGGAATTAGGTACAAAGTAGTGGATTAATTATAGGCTTTAGTTATTGCATTTTTTTTAGTATATAAGCACCACTATAGATTAATGAAAAATCAACCTTTGTGCAGTAAATTATTTGTTCTCTTCTTTCTTTCTTTATTTTTACTTCAAAGAGTTGAAGTTAACCTTACAACTCCAACAGCATGTATAGAGCGAGACTCGCCTACTTCTAAATTTCATCTCACATTGTTGGTAGCTTAAAGTCAAATTCATCATAAAAAAATGTTGAACAAGCTTCTCCTTCCCTTAAATATATGGTTTTATGTAGATTGATCTGTTATATGATACTTATGATGATAATGGTTCCACATCATGGAATTCTTTTTCCTTGATATTGCAACTAGTTCTTCAGAAAGAAAAGTGCTGCGAGTTGATAAGTCATGAGTGCAAGTTTTTGCACGTTCTTTGCTCTCCAGGGGAACTGCGGTTATGCATCTTTCTGGTATCTTTTAACCGTTTCCCCTCAATGATGAATAGCTTTACGCTGAAGCATTCACTAGTATGTGTGTCTTCCTGTGGCTGCAATTGTAGGACCATAATTTCTTGAAAACACAAGAAGCTAGTTGTTCATTCTGCATTGGCAGAGGCTGTTGACAGTCTGTTTGAATGGAAGGAAGACTGCAGGTTCAATATTAATGCTGTTACTGTAACACTTGGAAATACGTTTATCCCCTTCGTGATCCATTCCTCTCAAACTTTGTTTCTACTGTGATATTAGTACATTAGTGTTTTCTATCGTGTTATTCTATTGAAACTAACTTATGTACACCCATTGTCACTTTACTTTGCTGCTATTTCAGTGCCGGGATTCATTTTGGCATGATAGGTGGTCTCTATGTTGATGCGGACCTTGATATTGCTTTATCTTGTGGTGGTCTTGAAGTAGTTGCTAAAGATGTATTTTTCCACTTTGTTGAGTTGATATAAAAGATTCATATAGTCAACTAAATTTGGAATTGAGACAGCTTGTAGACTATAGGGTCACAGAGTTTGTTTCAATCTAGGATACATGAAAAGGAAAACTACACAAGAATCTGATAGGCATAATGCATAAACATGTACTTTAACTTGATGCAGAAGATGAACATTTAAATGGATTACAACTTGAAAGAAGTACAGATAAGATATTTTTTGCGAATTCATGAACAAATAGGTCCACAGTCTTGAATCTTCTTGTTCTTTTTTTCACTCATCTGCAACTTTGACAATCTTTTTGCCTATATTATCACCATTGAACAGTCCAATAAAAGCAGAGGGGATGCTTTCAACGCCTTGTGAGATATCTTCGATGGTCTTGAGTTTTCCATCTTGGAGGTACTCAACTGTTTTCGACAAGAAATCTGCATACACTGGCATGAAATCAGCTGCTAGGAATCCTTGGATTCTAATCCTCTTGTAGACTATATCCTTCACATCTGGCCAGCTCGTGTGCTAGCATTCGCGTACTCAGAAATAACCCCACAGAGGGCTACTCTGCCGAATGAATTCATGTTTGCCACTGCTGCTTCTAACATCTTGCCTCCCACATTGTCAAAGTAGACATCGATCCCTTGAGGGAAACACCTTTTGAGAGCCGATTTGAGGTCAGTTTCTTGTTTAATTGAATGCATCGTCGAATCCAAGTTTCTCTTTAAGAAAATTTACCTTTTCTTGGCTACCAGCAGAGCCAACAACATAACATCCCAGTAATTTAGCATACTGTCCTACTAAATGTCCTATTGAACCAGAAGCAGCAGACACGAAAACTTTCTCCCCTGGCTTCGGCTTACACACTTCGAAGAATCCACCATAGGCAGCAAGTCCACTGAATCCAAAAACTCCGACATGGTAAGACAAAGGAAATGCCAGACTAGGATCCAGCTTATTCAACAGGGAACCTTCCTTTACAACAGTGTACTCTCCCCAGGTAAGTAGCCCAACTACCAAGTCACCTTTCTTGAAGTCGGGCCGATGAGAAACCAACACTCTTCCTACACCATAAGTGTCAATGACCTCTCCAGGAGTAATGGCAGTTGCATAACTTATCGATGTTTGTGATGAACTTTGGCTCTTCATCCGGTTTATCTGATAAGGATCAATCGATACTAACAGGTTCTTGATGACAACCTCCTTAGACTTTGGCTCAACTATACGTGAGAGGTTTTCGACTTTTATCTCGAAGTTTGACTCTTCTGGTGCACCATTTATGTTGGCTTTTATTGCTACATACGTGTTCTTAACTTCCATCTTTGTAGGTACCTTTTGGCTTGGTACTGTTATGAAAGGGGTAGAAAAAGTGCAGAAGAATGTAATGTGAGATGCTTATATGGCTCAACGATTTTTAGGTCCTTATATACTGATTAGTTAAAGAAAATGTAAAGCCCATAGATTTTCATACATTGATGAGTTAGGTACCATGAGACCACATCAATAGTGGATTCAGGAGATCTAGGGGTCGTGGGTGTCCGGGTGGTTCAAACACACATATTGACGCCCAAGGTTTTAAGTTTCCACCTTGGAACCAAGTACTCAACCATCATTTTTTAAATCTTATATCAATCTTTATTACAATTCTTATATAATTATATGTTGTTTACGTCATGTTCAACGGATGCTGGGACACTACAAAATTACACATAGGTCAGCCCCTGAGACCACTTAGCTCATTGTTCTTGTTTTTGAACATCTCCTCTAGATCTATGAGGTAAGTGAAACATCAAAATAAAGAAAATGACAAAGTGCATAGATATTTTTTATGTTGTCTCAAACCAAGACAAAAATTGTCAGTATCAGATGCCTTAGAGAAATAGCTAAGAACAAGACAATTTAAACAACAGGCCTTGCCCCTCACAAGGAGGCAGAGATAAGTTGTGATGAGAAATAAGTTCTAAAAAAAATAAAGACAAATTGACATTCATTGTTGCTCATAAACTAAGCTTTTGTTGTTTTCATTTGTTTTCTTGTGATTGCAATCAAAAAATTTCTTACTGAAAAATATGTATTGTCATTTCATTTTTTGATTTCTAAAGTTAAATTATTTATTTTGATATAAACACCGAGTGCATATAATATTCTGAATGTTTTCGGAACATTGTCAACAAAATAGAATCAATATTTCATTTGAGTCTAGAAATATTGGATTCCATTGAAGTGACAATGGAAATATATAACTTAAGAGAGATAGAAAGTTCCTATTTTGGCCAAACACATCACCACCTCCTTAAAAGTCATCATCAATTTTTATTTGTGCACTTCAACTATACACGTACATTTTAAACATCTTAACTGTTGTTTTACTACGTAATTTTGGCACTTTTTGCATAATCAATAAAAATATATCACATGTGTGAGTCACACTCACGAATGATGTGTAAAACATCGAATAAAATGATGGCATTTGTCATTTGTGCCAAAATAATATTTAAATAATGAACTTTAGTAAAAATAATCAATGAATCGATAACACATGATCCAAGTAATAACAAAAAGGGAATTTAGCCACTTAAAAAAAAATATGTAGAAGCATTCTATGTTGAAATTAATAGAGAAACACACCACAGATTCACATAAATCAAGAACACAAAGTAACGGAATATGAAAGAGGAAAGGTGTGTACCTTTGTTCGTCATTGCTTACACGTAATGGAAGACGAACTAGGCGGAGTCTTCCTCTCCTTTGTTTATGACGGCTAGCACCTTAGGTTATGGGAATACGTCTTATGTTAAAACCAAGAGAGGGGACCTAGCCTTTTATTTATAGGCTTAAAATCCTTAACCGAGTGCACCCTCATTATGGCCTCACAGGTCTACTACATGCCTACATTATTGTCAGCCCATACCAATAACATGAAATGGATACATGCAAATATGGAATCTACATGAATACACGACCTGTGTCTTGTCCACCAATTAATAACATCAGCTTGTTTTACTTTAATGTAATAAAAAGTTAATGTTAAGTCCACATAAAATAAATAATTCTAACATTCTCTCACTTGAACAACGTTAACTTTTAAAGAAAAATTTTGAAAAAAATATTTTTATGAAAATGACTCTCGGACTGAGTAGACAGTGGCCATAAGTATTTACAGGTGGAACGCCATCTCCAACATAGTTCAGTCAAGGAAAACATCACTGTTGAACTGCAACAGTACGTGCATCAACCAACGATACAAAATCAGTCCACGATTACTAACACTGAAGTTTTGTAGACATAAACCAAATAATGTGGTAGTGTAGCAAAAAATAGCAAACATGGACTCCAAATCGAGGCTATTTCATTGTTAGTCCTTCAAACGATTTTTCATATGAACATGTACGTTTAAAATCAACATGCGCACCATAGAAAAATCATCAGCGCGATTTTGTTACAACATGTGTGAGCACTAAAACAACATGTGCTCCAGCAGAAAATCTTGATTTTCAAGGTTCAATATGTGCAACATATTACATGGTGCAACAACCAAAAAATTCACTAGGTAGAATGATATATCGTATATGTCTCCAAAAGAAAAATTCAACAAAACAACAATATCATCTTATCAATATGAGGTATAGCTAACACGTAAGGCAAAAAGCCTTAATATAATAAAACAATATTAAAGTGTACACAATAATAATCAACAACATAAATGATAGCAAAATCTACCATAGCGTAAATGTAAATTTAAGAGATAATATCACCATAAATATGAAACAATAAGGTGAATAGTCTAATGACAAATGAATAACAATATGAAATACTTCCACTAACCCAACAAATCAAATGATTCAACAACACCCATATTATGAATATGTTGTGTAAAAACTATGGGTATTAGCACCTTGATTCGTGGATCAGCAAACATCAAATCGGTAGGTATATGTTCAATCACAATGTCCTCCCTTTTAACCATATCTCTCACAGCCAGATATTTTATTTCCATATGCTTAGAAACTGAAGAAGATTTATTATTTTTTGAGTAAAACACAGCTGCCTTATTGTCACAATAAATCTCCAAGGGCCTAGAGATGGAATCAACTACCACAAGCCATAAAATAAAATTCTTAAGCCAAATGGCTTGTGTAGCTGCACCATAACAAGCTACGAATTCTGCTTGCATAGTGGAAGATGCTATAAGAGTTCACTTCACACTCTTCCAAGATATCGCACCCCCTACAAACATAAAGATAAAGCCAGATGTGGACCTCAAATCATCAAGACACCTAGCAAAGTCTGAGTCTGTGTAACTAATTACCTCAAGGTCGTCAACGTTTTTGTACACTAATATATAATCTCTTGTCTTCTTCAAGTACCTCATTACTTTCTTAGTAGCTACCCAATGACTTCTTCCTGGATTATTTTGATAACGTCCAAGAGCATTGACAATGAAAGCAATGTCAGGACGAGTGCAAACTTGTGCATACATAAGACTTCTAACAACACTTGGATAAGGCACATCCTTTATAGAATCTTTCTCAAGATCATTTTTGGGATACAAGTCTAGGCTTAAATTATCACCTTTCACCATAAGGACATCACCAGGCTTACAATTTTTCATTTGAGATCTTTTTAAAATACAATCAATATAGGCCTTTTGTGAAAACTCCAATAACTTACGAGATCTATCTCGTCGAATCTCAATGCCCAGAACAAATGATGCCTCTCCAAGATCTTTCATATCAAACATTTTATTTAATGAATGTTTAATTTCGTGCAATAGTCCCGAATTATTACTAGCAAGTAAAATATCATCAACATAAAGAGTGAGAATGATGAACTTATTCTCACTGATCTTGAGATAGATGCAATGATCAATGTTGTTCTCCACAAACTCCATAGAAGTCATAATTTCCTCATACTTCAAGTACTACTATCGAGAAGCTTACTTCAAGCCATAAATATATTTCTTCAATTTACACACAAGATGCTCGCTGCCTTTTCCAACAAAACCTTGGTGTTGTTACATGTAAACCTCTTCATTAAGATCACCATTGAAAAAGGTTGTCTTTACATCCATTTGATGTAGATCAAGATAAAAATGAGTTACTAATGCCATAATGATCCTAAAAGAATCCTTAGATGATACTGGTGAAAAAGTTTCATTGTAATCAACCCCTTCTCGCTGTGTGAATCCTTTAGCAACTAATCTCGCCTTGAATCGTTCAACATTTCCATTTGAATCCTTCTTGGTCATAAAAATCCATTTACATCCAACAAACTTCTGACCTTTAAGAAGCTCTGAAAGCTCACATCATTTTTACTCATGGATTTTATCTCTTCAGACATGGCATCAAGCCACATCTTTGATTGAGTACATGATGAAGCTTCCAAAAAGGTTACAGGATCAACAATGTTGCCTTCATCTAGGTATACTAAATAATTATCCGATAGCAGCGATCGTCTCGGTCTACTTGATCTCCTTAAATTCTGAACCTCTTGATCAACAATAGCAGGTGCCTTGACCACTTCTTCAATAATAGGCACCTAATTTCTGCAGGTACAAAGTCATCAGTTTGCACATGTATATGAGGTTCATCATGTATAGGTGCAGACACAAATGATTCTGAGGTAATACTGATAGGAATTCTGACAGCTTCAATACTTTCAGTTGGCTCAGGAGCAATATGCTGAGAACAATCTTTATCTGCAACATCAAATTCAAGAAATTTTGCATTTTGAGATTCAATTATTCCTGTTCCCCTTGTAGGACAATAGAACCTGTATCCTTTAGAATGAGCTGGATAACCAATGAATAAATAATGCGAGGTTCTAGGTTTAGTTTTCTTTTCTGAAGGGTTATATATCTTTATCTTTGCAGAACATCTCCAAACTCAAAAATGATTTAAACTGAATTTTCTATTGGTCCACAACTCAAAAGGGTTTTAAGGACTGACTTGAAAGGGAAACAATTAAGTCAGGAGCGATATGCTAAGAACAATCCTTATCTGCAATATCAAATTCAAGAAATTTTGTATTTTGAGATTCAACTATTCTTGTTCCCCTTGTAGGACAGTAGAACCTGTATCTTTTAGAATGAGTTGGATAACCAATGAAAAAACAACGTGAGGTTCTAGGTTCAGTTTTCTTTTCTGAAGGGTTATATATCTTTACCTTCTCAGTTGGATAACCAATGAAAAAACAACGCGAGGTTCTAGGTTCAGTTTTCTTTTCTGAAGGGTTATATATCTTTACCTTCGCAGAAGGTCTCCAAACTTGAAAATGATTTAAACTGAATTTTTTATTGGTTCTACAACTCAAAAGGGATTTTAGGGAATGATTTGGAAGGGACACAATTAAGAATATACATGGAGGTTTTAACAGCTTCACCCTAGAGGATTTCAGGTAAGTTAGATCTACTCATCATACTTCTCATCATATCTTTTAAATTACAACTTCTCATCATATCTTTTAAATTACGATTTTAATAGCTTACTCTTCATACTTCTCATCATACTCATCATACTTCTCATCATATCTTTTATAGTACGGTTTGAGTAGCTTACTCATCATATTTCTCATCATATCTTTTAAATTACAGTTTTTTTAAAGTACGGTTTTAATAGTTTACTCATCATACTATTGGGTTCGAAATCGAGAGGGTGTCATGCGGAAGCTATTAGCTGCAAACCTTGAGACGATAAAGTAGACGACAAAGAAAACAATACTAAAAAGTATTAAATTATAATATATTTTGGCCAATCGGCCTACATATTATAAAACCGAATATAAAAAACATTAAACCTATTCGGAGAAATCTCCCCCTAAACAATGACTCTTTAAAGAACTATATTGTGGATGCTATTGTGTTATTGTATGACAAGAGGAGTCTTCTATTTATAGATATACAAAACCTTTCCTCCAAGAAAGAGGTTTGCCAAATATGGAAAAAAATTATATTTTCCTTTAAGGAAAAGTAAAAGTATTTATGGTTACTTTTATTTTCCTTATAAGAAAAAATAAAACTTAAATTTGGTAAGAAAATCGGGGCAAAAATCCTAATAAATCTCCCCTTTTTGGGCTTGATTTTCTTGACTTGATCCGCCTTCTTCATGTCATATGCATAATTTTGGTTCTTCACATAATCTTCATTTATCTCTGCCGTTTGTCATGCTTAAAAATTGAGCCTTTTTCGATTAAAAATATATTATCCCTTTTGGGTTAAAAATATTGGAGCCCTAAATAGGGTTAGCTTTGTTTTCAAAGATGTGACAGGAAGATTGTTGAAAATATGATTGAAATATCTTCTCCACATATAGTCTAATAAAATCTTCATTATCATCCAATTGATTGCAAACTGATTAGAACTGTCTTGGACTTGTCTTCAACCTCGCTTTACCAAACCATTGGATCTTTGAACCCTAGGCTCTAATACGACTAGGAGGAAAGGTTTTGTACATCTATAAAGATCTAATGGTTTGGATCTCAATGATATCAAACTACTGGGAAAGGACCTCACTATCAGAGTTTAGGGTTTAGGTTTTAGGGTTGGGAAAGATCATTAAGATAGTGAGATCCTTTCCCAGTTGTTTCTCTACTTCATAAAAATCATATTCTTTTAATGACCTTTCCCAGTTATTTCTCTACTTCAGTTTTAAACACTTTGAACATTTCAAGAGAATATAATTTTTTTTAATAAGAAAAACATAATCATACCGAGAAAAGTCATCAATAAAGGTGATAAAATAACTTGAACCACATATTGAAGTAGAATACGGACCACTTATGTTTGTGTGAATGATTTTCAACAACTAAAACTACAAATAGCATTCTTTTTTCTTGTTTAGTCAACTTTCTTCTAATGCAATCAATACATGTTCCTATGTCCCCAAAATCAAGAGAAGGTAAAATATTAGACTTAACCAATCTATCAACTCTGTATTTAGAGATGTGACCTAAACACCTATGCCACAACATGCCCAATTTTTCATTTAAAATTGATCGTTTAGACCCCACAATTTCAAAATTAAAAGAGTTGTATTCAAAATTAGAAATTTTAACTAACCATCAGATAGGATTCCATGACCAACAACTCGGGAGTTCAAAAACAAATTAATTTTTTCATTAAGAAAATTAAAAACCTTAACCAAATTTGTCTAAAACTGGAATAGAAATCAAATTCCGTCTAAAAGACGATACATAAAGAGTGATGCGCCAAGTATTAAATAAAATAAAATAGAAGAAGTTGTTTTAAAAAATACGATTAATTTTTAAAAATCGTCTATCTGACTCACGGTTAATAAATGTGTTACCCATACCCTAGATAAACGAAACCCCCCCAAATTGCCTAAAAATATCCAATTTTGAAGAGAGAACCCACTATTCCTAATATAACCCGACCCGACCTGACCTGATCCGACCCATGTCGAATTCGGTCCACAGCTGACTACTATAAACTTGGG
>NC_061113.1:5476554-5484934 GCF_002878395.1 Capsicum annuum | reverse complement strand
CCATTTGGGCGCCACAAATTTGAGTGAAATTCCCAAGTTTATAGTAGTCAGCTGTGGACCGAATTCGACATGGGTCGGGTCGGGTTATATTAGGAATTGTGGATTCTCTCTTCAAAATTGGATATTTTTAGGCAATTTGGGGGGTTTTCGTTTATCTAGGGTATGGGTAACACATTTATTAACCGTGAGTCAGATAGACGATTTTTAAAAATTAATCGTATCTTTTAAAACCACTTTTATACGTGTATTTAGTGGTTATTATTAAATTAAAATTTAAATATAATAAATTAAAGTTTAAAAGAGCTCCACAAAGTGAGAATATATTGCATACAAAAAGAATGAAGTATATCATATTGTATAAAAATGTTTTTAGAAAAAAAAAAAAAAGCAGCCCGGTGTACTAAAGCTATCGCTATGCGCGGTGTCCGAGGAAGAGCCCCATCACAAGGGTGTATCGTTCGCAGCCTTACCTTGTATTTATGCCAGAGACTGTTTCCAAGACTTGAACCCGTGACCTCCTAGTCACATGACAACAACTTTACCAGTTACCAGTTTTTAGGAAAAAGTATGATTGAAAATTAGTTAGTGTCCGATGAAACTTTTAAAATCAACTTATTTTGAAAAGGTCCTTCCAACAGTATTTTTTTTTCAAAAATAAAAAAAGTAGTTCTAAAATTTCTTGTTTCTACAAGGAAATAAGATTCAGAAAGCACAACTATTCCTTTAAATAAGGGAGAATTTATAAAAGTTAAACTTAACCAAATAGAACACGAATTTGGTTGGAAATTTGTCTCATAAATCAAACAGGACATGAATTTTAAAAGTTAATTTTTCAGCGGAAATAATTTATTTTTGAGAAATTTTATTGTGGGAAAAAGATGAAAAGACGATTTTGTCTATAGCAAAATATTTTAATGAAGGGCAAAAAGTTCAAATCACTTTTCGAAGGGTGTTCACACTTGTAAAAGTGTTCACACTTTTAATATAGAATAGATATGGATATAGATATAAATATAGATATAGATATAGATATAGATATAAATTATAGATTATAGATATTAAAATGCACATTTTATTAATAATATTTTAAAATTCTAAATTTAATTACTAATTTATTTGATTATTTAATACTAAGGTAGTATGGAAAATAAATAATAGAATACTCTTGATTTGTAAAAATAAATAAGTAAATTAAAATATCTATTTTTAATATATAAGTTAGTAAAATGAAACGGGGTACCATACAGACATACTAATAATCAGTGAAGTGTTCTCTTAATGATTAGATTGCAAGGACTCAATTTATGTCTTCTAAATACAAAATTCGATTTTTAATCTGGTTGGATCTTACAAAATTTTAATATCACTAATATTAAATCTTAAATGTTTATGGTTGAAGTCTTGAAAATCAATTTAGATTCGTGTTCTAGTATTAGACAATTGGTTAACATGACTTTCTAACTATGTTTTAAATATGAAAAAAGTAAATATTATAACAACAACATAATACCGATGTGGCCCGCTCAATCATGAGCTCATCGCATGGGTTTTAGCTTGGTGCGATTTGCACAGTGAACAAACTCAAGCGAAGAACACAGATTGTGATTGGTCTGGATGGGTAGGATGTACGTGGTAAGGTAGCGGTCCGCCTTAGAGAGAAGCCTCCGCGCGTGTGGTGGTGTGAAAAGCGAAAGCGAAAATGTCGACATAAATAACGCAAACATTGGTAAAAATCCATTGCCCGAAAAACACACATTGGTAAAAATCCATTGCCCGAAAAACATAAGGGTTCCTCAACAAGGTTCGTCCACGGAGGGTTAATCAGGGCCTAAGATCAAGCCAAAAGGCGTAGTCGATGAACAACAGGTGAATATTCCTTTGCTACCCCTTGTTGGTCCTGAGGGACGGAGGAGGCTAGGTTAGCCGAAAGAGTAGACCTCACCTACCTTTTGATGGATAGAGAAATTGTTTATGTGCAACCAAATCAAGATAGAAAGGAAAATAAAGACCAAAGAATAGCACGATAAGTACAGATTGGAGAATGAGATGCACATTTTAAGAAGATGAACATTGTATAGCCCTTAAAATTAGTGTCACAAATCATAAAAAGGAACTTATTAGTCTTTTCTATTCTTTCACTAATATGTATCATTGTTGGCAAAGATATCATCATATCGATTCCATGATTATAAGTTCATTCCATGCCGGATCAGGCCGGAATAGGTTAATTGTCTAAGATCATCATAGGCCATAGCTATAAGTATCAAGATGGCATATCCTTCAGGTTCAGATAAATATACATACAACAGACATTCAATGGAAGGAGAAGCTTGTTCAACATTTTGTCGCGACGAACTTCACTTAAAGCTAACAACAGTCCTACACTGTGATATCCTATAAGCAAATGTAGGTAACTTTCACTTTGTATATGCACATGGTGATAAGACTAGTACATTCACAACGAAAAGTAAAAACAGGGAGAACCCATGCTTCTTCATTGCACTCAGTTGAGTCTGCAGGGGTTGGCTTTCACTTTCCTGAAAGTTCATTAAGATGAAAAAGTTAACAAAGAACGTCATCGCGTCTCATATGGGAGTAAAGGCAGTAACGATCTAGAAAGCACTTTACGCAGAGACAGGGCTAGCCCCATGTACCGTCAACATGTAACATTGTAGTAAACATATTTTTCATTAGAAACTGCTTGCCCTGTTTAAGCAAAAAAGGCTAGCTCCATTTCCCAACGTTTGAGAAATGTCAAAGGTGCTTCGGTTTACATTTTCAACAGCGATGATGAACACATACAGGTAGTTAAGTAATCTGAAGTCTAGACTGTATGAAGGTGGTGCACAAATAGTAACTGTAGTCTATAAATACCAAAAGAAAATAAAATATACGCGTCACAAGATATACTCATGCTGATCCACATGCAATATTGACCTGCCAAAAGATGGGTTATTTGATTCAGAGCTACCTAGATCCACCAAATATTAGTCGCAAGAATTTCCACATGCAAACCTTTTGGCGTTTTCTTGTTCAGCAATGGTGAATTCAGGTCTGTTCTGCTGCTGTTGAGAGGTTTAAGAGCTTTTTCTAATACCTCTGGCTGAAGTACTAACACCACCAAGTCAAATATATTTTGTATGAACATGGAAGCTTGGAGTATTGCAGACGTTTGTGAAGTACTAATTGACAAACTCACAGCCAGGGTGAAGTGATGAGGTACCAGGCACCTATCCAATGGTGGCAGTCATACCGGAGAACTCTGTCCTACTACGTATTCACAGTTATTGGTCTTCCATCTTCATCCTGCCTAAACAGGTTCTCAAAGTCAAAGGTATTACTGCTATTTGCAGGAACTTTCCTTGGGATGGGAAAGTAAACACTACTAAAACCTTGTGGCCTGGGAACTGGTGCGCAGATCAAAGAGCGAAGGCGTTTCTGGATCACAAAATATGTGAAATCGAATGAAGCAGCTATATCCAAATATGTTTGGAATATAGCTTGAAAGGCTGAAAATCTCTGGGCTAATGGCTCAATCAAGTGTATATAAAAAAAATGACGAATGGTGCGATTACTCCAATCCTCAGGATTGCTGTTGATGTTGGAAAAAAAATATGCATGATTAGAGACTTTCTTGCTCCAGGTTATTCCCAGAATGGATGGCTATTAGGCTCTGGTAAATACACTATTGGCAGTGGCTATAGATGGAGAATGGGGGGCTCGACTTGAAGCAACCACGAGCTCTAACTTAGTAGGTCTAGAACCACTGATATTAAGTTGTTTTCTATTTTCTCTCCAGGCTATGAAAGGTCCAGGATTTTGTTCAGGAAATCTGTACAACCTTGAATGGGTCTGGAGTAAGGGACACATGCCCAAACAAACTTTTAACTGCTGATTGGCAATGCATAGGAAAATACTTACCAATGTGGATGATTGATGCCTCGTTGTGGGGATGGGATGGAGACCACAGAGCACTTATTCTTTGAATGGCCATTCTTAACCCAATGTCTGCAGTGGAGTCTCAAATTGCTGGGCAAAGGTATATTCCGTAGAGACTTGACGGGGATATGAAGAAGACTGGCTAGAATCACAAAAGGGAATGCGGAGAACTGGTACTGGCCTTAGTTGCAGATCTGATCTACAGGATTTGGGTAGATTTGGGTAGCAAGGAATACTATTTTGTGGGAATGGAAGACACCAAGACCAACTCTCATAAATGATCAAGTCAATGCAAAATGCGTAGAAATGTATTTCTGAATAGAAAAAAGGGTATTAGGGAGAAAATATGGATAGAGAATATACTTAGCTAGGTATTTTACTGTTAGCTTTCAGATTTGTTGAGATGTAGCTAGAATTGAGCAGATGTAGATGTGTGGGGAGTTTTAAATTGTAAGTCGTGTGTGGAGATTAAGGAAAATGTTTTTTCTTCACCAAAAACTTTTGGTATTTTAACCTTTTTCCTTCACGTTTCTACTGAAATGTACAATTCAAGGTTACCTTGGCTATGTCTCATTTCTCCCCTCTTATCTCTATTTAGTATCTCGCAGAGGATGCAAATCAAGAAATAGAACCACAACAATAGCTAAATCCATGATACAAATTCTCGAAATTGTTTTACTACAAAGATTAAATATTTTTCATTTTTTGTACATGCTTGCTGCATTAACATTGGTCACATTTCAAAGTCACAACTAATAGTTGATACCATAATGAAATACTAGTTTCCCTTGAAATAATGCAGTGAACAAGGCTATTCATCTCTCACTTGGTGATACGTAACCATAGCACCTAAGAAATCTGAAAAAAGGTCCAGCTGCGCATATACATCAGCCGCTCTAAGATAAAAGAGCTCTTTATAGCAGGGGAAGATGAAAAGAATTTGTACTTAAGTAACTTAGAAGTGAGAACAATCTTAAACAAAGCTTTAAATCCCAATTGATTTCTCTTCGTTCTCCTGCTCATTGGCACCTCTAATCTACTCTACTGATCGTAACAACACCAACACCATACCCAGTGGAGTCCCACAAAGTGGCGTCTGGGGAGGGTAGAGTGTAGAGAAGGCTGTCTCCGGTAGATCCTCGGCTCAAGAAAAACAGTCCAAAGCAGGCCAGAAGATAATGACCGAATATGTAACAGAATGAGAAGATAAAAGAAAATTAACAGTAAGTTATATAAGCAGCAGGGAGGAACGGCAAAAACTGGCTAGCATGTCTTACTTCAACTTCTATTCCATACTTCCCATACTTCTCTTGTATATTAAGTCTCACCTAAGTAGACCAGTAAAAAATGGAAGTCCAATTCAAACTACAACCAAATGATTGGTCTTGTGACAAGTTGTTTGATGGAAGTATGCTAAAAAGGAGAAAGAACAAACAAGATGTCTAAGACGATTTGCTGTAAAGATGTTGCAGAAGTGATATCTTATTCTATAGTAGACAAAAGAAACAAAATAGAACAAAACTTGCTGACAGTGTATTAAGTAGATCTCTTACATTTCGTATATCATGGGTTTGTCCTTCATCTGAGCTTCTGCGACCTTCATTGTTGTAGTGGAATAGGTTCATTTTGTAAAAGGGGAGAAATTAGGCTCTCAATGTAGATTTCCGCCTCAAGACAGGCATCAAAGTTATTCAGCTCCGGATATTTGATCGAATCATCACTTGGATTGTATATCATAAAGATTGATCCAAACACGAGCAAAATTTCACCTTTATTTGACACGCAAAGGGGTGGAGAAAACATAAACTTCCCAGGATCATCATTAGGACATCTGATGGTATACATTTTTCCCCAAGAATCTTTAACCCCATACTCCTTCATAACCCACACATCTGCCCAAGTTCTATAATTACAAAGCACGGAAAGATTGTTTTCCAACACTCCCAGCGCAAAATCTAAATTTCCTTCTTCAAAGCAAGGTTGCTCCACCTTTCCCCATTTCTCATCCGTCAAATCAATAGAAATGATCTCCCAACCAGTATACTGAGCACAACGAGCAGTAGTAGACCAATGAAGCTTCCCCTTCACAAACTTACCCGAATCATTCAATAACACTCCACCCTGATAATCATAAACGTTTCTCCAAGAATCACTCTTCAAACTATACATCTTCACCTCAACATCATACGAACCCCCGGAACCAAAAATACAAAAAATGCCCACAACCTTATAATCATCATAAACCTTGTCATATCCAAAACCATACATGAAATAGTAACCACACCTCAACATAGGCCTCGAATCAGGCAATTTCTTGAACTTCCTAATGGACGGGTTCCATATAAACAAATCATTTTCCTCAATAGCAAGACAAATCAAGCCATTAACAGAACCCACAATCCAAACTGATTTATGAGGATTTTTCATAGGATAATCCAAGTCAAACGCCTCCGTCACATTCCCATATAATAAAGAACCAAGAGAACAATCCTTAAGATTATACTCAGGTTGAACAAAACTCAACATAAGTCTATGGTGTAGATACTCCTTGTTATTAGCAGATACAATTAAATGGGTATTGATAAATTCCGGGCTAGAGATTAAAGCGAGCCAAGATTTCGAAACACACCTGCAAGAGGGATAAAAATCACCATAAGTCTATGATGTAGATACTCATTATTAGGAGATACAATAAAATGGATGTTAATAAATTCGGGGCTAGAAATTAAAGCAACCCAAGATATTGGATCACACAAACTCAATGTAAGCTTATGATATAAATACTCCTTACTATTAGCAGATACAATAAAATGGGTATTAATATATTCCATGCTAGAGATTAAAGCAAGACACGATTTTGAAACACACAAACTCAACATAAGCTTATGATGTAGATACTCCTTATTATTAGCAACAACAAACAACAACATACCTAGTATACTCCCACCAAGTGGGGTCTGGGGAGGGTAGAGTGTATGCAGTCCGTACCTGTACCTCAGAGATGAGGTAGAGAGGCAGTTTCCTCTAGACCCCCCACCCCACTCACAACAAAACAGTCTAGAAAAAAAGACGTAATAAAAGTACAAGAAACTTCATATAGGCTACCACAAAATAATACTACAAACGATCTACCCGAAACAACAAGTATCTCCAAAGCTCCAAGAACAAGAAACTCCGTATTATTAGCAGATACAATAAAATGAGTGTCAATAAATTCGGGGTTAGAGACTAAAGCGAGCCAAGATTTCGAATCAGACTTGAATTTCAAGAGGGACAAAACTCAACGATATTTGAGATGTTGATCAAAGTTTATATCGTTTGATTTTTTTAAAAAAACTATGACAACTAAAAAGGAACGGAGGGAACAAATACTCCTTATTATTAGATGATACAATAAAATGGGTATTAATAATTCTGGCCTAGAGATTAAAGCAAGCCTATGATTTCAGAACACACAAACTCAACATAAGCTTATAATGTAGATACTCATTATTAGCACATACAATAAAATGGGCACTCCCTCCATCCCATTTTAAGTGGCACTCTTTCCTTTTTAGTCCGTCCAAAAAAATAGTCCCCTTAATAAAATGATTTACAATCACACAAATATTTAAGGATTATTCTAGGCCACAAGTTTAAAAAGCCTTTTCCTTTCCCTTAAACACCGTGCCACATAAAATGGGGCAGAGAGAGGATTAATAAATTCAAGGTTAAAGATTAAAGCAAGCCTAAGATTTCGAAACACACAGACTCAAAATAAGCTTATGATGTAGATACTCATTATTAGCAGATACAATATAATGACTACTCCGTCCGGCACATTGTATGTGACACATTCTTTTTAGTCCGTCAACAAAAATGTCTTACTTACTATAATTAGAAACAATTCAACTTTAAAGCCCCACCTTTACCCTTGAACAAACCATTTAGAACTACACATATATAAAGATTATTTGAGGCCACATGTTTAAAAGGTCTTTTTTTCCTTAAACATCGTGCCAAGCCAAATGGTTTCACATAAAATGAGACAGCGGGAGTATTAATAAATTCGGGGTTAGACATTAAAGCAAGCCTAAGATTTTGAAACACAGAAACTAAACATAAGATACTCATTATTAGCATATACAATATAATGGGTACTCCCTCTGGCACATTTTATATGAAACACTTTCCTTTTTACTCCGTTAAAAGAAAAATGTATTACTTGCTATAATTAGAAACAATTCAACTTTAAAGTTCTCACTTTACCCTTGAACAAACTATTTCCAACTACACATATATAAGAATTATTTGAGGCCACAAGATTAAAAAGTCCTCTTATTTCCATAAACATCGTGCCAAGTCAAACGGTTCCACATAAAATCGAACAGAGGGAATATTAATAAATTCGGGGATAGAGATTAAAGCAAGCCAAGATTTCGAAACACAAAAACTCAACATA
>NC_061113.1:5449756-5473554 GCF_002878395.1 Capsicum annuum | reverse complement strand
AAAACCTTCGGGTTGCTCCATATAAATTTCTTCATCTAAGTCACCATGGAGAAAAGCAGTTTTAATATTCATTTGCTCAACCTCTAAATCTAGACTTGCAGCTAAGCCTAGAACCACACGAATGGATGACATCTTTACAACTGGAGAAAATATCTCATCAAAATCAACTCCCTTTTTCTGGTTAAATCCCTTCACAACCAATCTATCTTTTGTACCGTGGAATTGGATTACCATCTTCATGATTCACCCAAAAAACTCACCTATTTTTCAAAGCTTTTCTGTTTTTAGGCAGCTTAACCAAATCAAGGTATGATTATCTTGCAAATATTTAATTTCATCTTCCATAGCATCAAACCACTTTTTTTTTCTTCACATTCCATGGCCTCATCAAGAATCTCAGGTCCTTCTTTGTAAGCCAAGAGTACATACTCACTAGGATAATAATGAGATGAAGGTATTCTCTCTCTTATAGATTGTCCGAGAGAACTCTGTGGAACATCAACAACTGGTTGCTGATCAACCATATCAACTTGCACAAGAGCATCAACAACTTCTTGCTGGTCATTCTGAACATGGTTATCATCTTCATTATCTACTTGATTTTTATCATCATGAAGATTTTCTTCAGGAGCAGTAGTCAAAGGAACTAGATCAACATCAACTAGGCCCTCACTACTTTGAGAATCAACCTTCTCAGCTTTGTCAAAATCTTTAATTGTTTGGTCTTCAAAGAACACAACATCACGGCTTCTAACAAGTTTCTTCTCAACTAGATCATAGAAACGATAGCCAAATTCATCTTGACCATAACCAATGAAGATACACTGTCTAGTTTTAACATCCAACTTTGACCTTTCATCCTTAGGAACATGAACAAAAGATTTACACCCAAAGACTCTAAGATGATCATAAGAAACATTCTTACCAGATCAAACGCTGTTAGGGACATCACCATTCAAAGCAATAGTAGGAGATAAATTGATAATATAAACAACTGTATTAAGTGCTTCTTCCCAAAAGGAATCTGGAAGCTTAGCATCTGAAAGCATATATCTAACCCTCTCAACTAGTGTTCTGTTCATCCTCTCTGCTAAGGCATTCAACTGAGGAGTCTTTGGAGGAATTTTCTGATGCTGAATACCCTGCTCTCTGCAATATCTATCAAAAGGACCAATATAATCACCACCATTATCTGAACGGATGCATTTTAATTTCTTCCCTGTCTATCTTTCAAACAAGGCCTGAAAATTTTTGAACACATCAAGTACTTGATCCTTGGACTTAAAAAGAAATACCCAGAGTTTGCGAGAATGATCATCAATAAAAGTCACAAAGTAAAGTGCACCACCATGAGATCTTACTTTAAAAGGACCGTACAAATCAGAAAGCACTTACTCCAGTAAATCAAGCTTTCTTGAAGGCGGATGACTCTGAAACAAAACTCTTTTCTGTTTACCGGCTAAGCAATGAACACACTTCTTCAACTTTACTTGTTTCACTCCAGAAAGTAAATGTTTCTTAGCCAAACTATCAATCCCCTTCTCACTCATATGACTCAACCTTCTATGCCACAACTCTGATGAAGTATCATTCTCCACCAAGTTTATCAAGCCTCTAGAACTAGAGCCTTGAAATACGTACAAGTTAGACAACTTGTCACCTCGAGCCATAATCATCGAACCTCTAGTAAGTTTCCACTGGCCAGCACCAAGGGTATTAACATAACCCTCATCATCCAGACTTCCTACAAAAATCAAATTCAGGAGAACATCTGGAGCATGCTTGACATTATTGAGAACTAGTTTGGAACCATTGTAACTTTCCAAACAAATCGTGCCTGTTGACACCTAATTTTTGCCCTCTGTAACTAAACTTAATCCTGAGTTTTTTCAATTTTTAATAAAATCGAGATATTTATTCCCTCCGAATAAGAGTTTTGAAAAGTATATTTGTACGTGATTTTGTCACTTGAAGTAGCAATTATATATTATCATGTTCATTATGCGATATTATACAATTGGATTACTTAAATGTTTATTCTATGGAATATGGGATTTTAATCAAAGATTATTTTGAAAATAAATACACTAATTAAAATCTTGATTTGAAAATGATCTACTTAAAAATGGCTTGTTTGGAGAAATGTTACTTAATTTTATCAAATCAAAGAAGCTCGGGTTTAAACTAGTTGCGAAATTCGTTTTCAATCTTGACTCAACTTGGTCAATGTATTAAATTAGATTTAATTGAAGCTGATTTGGCTACAATTGCAATACAATTGGCCGATTAATTTTCAATTAGGTCAAAATTTAAATACAATTGACTAAAATCTTTATCAATAGGCTATTTATTAAATAGTTTAAACCTACTCCTAATTGAGGCTATGTCTTAAATAATTCCACCAGCCCGATACAATAACCCAACAGCCTCACAAGACCAGCCCAAGCCCAATTTCCTTTTGACTTTGCCAAATTAGCCCCAAATTCCCATCAACACCACCCCAAGCCCGATATTTTTCAACACCAACCCAACAACAAAGCAATTTCATCCCACTATAAATCCTTCATAACCCGACCCAATCCTCTTATCTCCTCTCTCATAACCTTGACCTAATCTTATCCCACAACAAAATAATGATGCCAACTCCAAAAATTCGAACGAGACCGGCTCCATCAGCTTCAATAACTCGACCCATCTTTGACCCTTATTCCAGCTCAACCCGTACCATGATAACCCGATTCCAAATCGCGACAGTGACCAACCCATCTTTTTCGCTTCGTGGATCCGCACGAGAATGCTTGAGAATCTTCTAGAAAGAAGGTTAGGTGTCACCTCTAACGGATCAATTCTGTAAATCTTGGTAGCATTGGTACGATTTCGTACCTATTTGGTGGGTTTCCATTGGTTGTGGGAGGGAATTGGATTTCCCCGAATTCTATTGGTCCACCAATTCCAAAATTGGTACGAGTCGCGGATGAAAAACTAAGGCGAGGGAGAATTTGAATTTCAAATTTCGAATATCCTATTTTGGAAAATCCTGAAAATGCCCCAATTCCATCGTCTATATAAGAAGCCACTTGGTCACTGTTTTAGAGGTTGATGGAGGGAGGGAAAAAATTCAGAGGAGAGAATTAGGGTTCAAAATTCTGAGGTTAGAAGTTCTAGGGTTCGAAAATTTCTTTGAAAGTTTTGGGCTTGAGAAGAGGGAAAAGCCATCTTGAGTGGATCATTAAAATTTTTTTGTTTGAATTAGAAGTTTCGTTTTCATAAAAGTTGGAGATTAATCGGTGTGTTTCGAGTTGACGACAACGACGATCTATGGTGGTGACTAAGAGTCCAACGTTAGCTCGTTATCCCGTCTTGCTGCTCCGAAGGAGGTGAATACCCCTTACCCTTTATTTTGTTATCGCATTTTCTTTGCTTCATCCCATTTGCTGATATAATCATAGTATTGTTTGCTGGATTATGTGCTGTAGAGGTCCCAAAGACCATAGGTTTTTGTTTTGGCGAAAAGTGTTGAATGTATCATTATGTTAGGATTAATCTAGGTTCGGATTGCCAGATATGTGGTTTTCTGTCATTTTTCTTATTTTTGTATCATGATCTGTCGTCCATTCTTAGTGTTGCTGAGTAGTTTTTGGCCTATGCTTCACTTGGTGTATGGCTAGTGGTTGGAAGGGCTGGTTTATTACGCAAAGTCTGTTTCTTTAATTGTATTCAACAATTTTAGTCGGGTGATGTTTGGCTCGTAGTCATTATCTGATTGTGTTTGTCCATTGTTATTGCTGGATTGCTGCGCCATTGTTGAGTTAGTAGCGTTGTTAGAAGGTCTACCTCTCAAGATCATTTGGCTTCTCATATGCCAAAAGGATAATGAGCAAGGACCGAAATATACAGAAGATCCTGTGATTCCTCGATGATCGCCTCGACCACTAAAAGCTTATCCTTTTTAGTCTGTCGAAGAGAGAGTGAGGATGAGGATAATATGCCCTGCCACACTTCCCTTTAGTTTATGAGTTATGCCTCTCTTTTGGTCTCAAAAACTCGAATTTGGAATTTCTATTTCTCCTTTAAGCTCATTTTCAGTATAAAACATATTAGGAGGATAAATGTAGTTGTGTGGATGCTTGAACGTTGGAGTATGTTTGTTAAAATTAGTCTAATTTTCTTATCACTACATTGTGTATGGGCTAAGGATTCCCAAGGATCTTTCTTGGTCAATAATACTAAGAAAGTAGGGATGAAGTCGTAACCGTTTCCTTCCCAAAGGATAAAGTTGTACCCATTTCATTCTCAAAATAGGATTAGGGATGGAACAACGCGATGACGCATCATGATCGATTATTTCCATCCTCAAATACCTACTGACAAAGCTTAATATTGCAGATTATTTTCCAGATTTAAATATCGTGTGTCTCATGGTCTAGCATGATTGATGTGTTATAATTGTCAGGGGTGTTGTCCTGTACTGTTGAAACTGGTAGCCTTATAATTATTGCTACGACTCATAAGTTGAACTTAAGACAACTCACTTGTCCTAGGTGCTACTATTGTTTGCTTTAGTCTTCAGCTTCTTAATATTTGCTTCCTAATAAAATCGGAGAACATATAAGCTCTATATCTTGAGATCCCAGCGAGTCGTCATAATCTTGTCAACATTTTGATTTTACTATTAGCTTGGTAGAGTCTTGAATAAGTTTTCCTTTATTTTATTACCCATGCTGTTTGGATTGATTGACCATGAACAGTAGTATTCTGATCGTGGATAACCTTCACACGAATATACAGTAGGTTTACGTGCTAACTACCTTGCCACTCATCATATGCTATTTGGTATCAACACGTCATTTACTTTTAAATACAAATAAGGTTTACACTAAGACATCATTTACCCCAATACGCTGTTTGATTATTTGATTGTGCCCTCGTTCCTTATTATTAGCCTTTTATACATTTTTTTTAACAAGCATGAGTTAATCCACTCTATGTTTTCTTTCCCTCAGATGATCGTGTGTTATGTATCTTATTTCCTTAATTTGATTTTTGTGTTTACCCCTTTAATTTTTCTTCCTTTCTTTCTCGGTTGATCATGCATTAATTTTTTTTTGTTTATTCTTGCTTTGCATGTGAACTCGTTGGAGTCCAAACGGACCCTTTGCATTCCTCAATGGGCCAATAAGGCCCATCCGTTGAGTCAAACCCGGAAAAGAGTCTAAGGTTACATAATGCAGATAAAGGAGGCGAAAGAATAAGGAATGGATTAAACCCCACTACTTGAAACGGAAAAGAGATTAAAATCTCTTTTATTTGTTTATTTACTCATTTCATTGTCCTTATCTTTTTATTTGTTTGATTATTTATCCATTCATTCAGGCCAAGAAGCCAAAGTTGTATTTAATACAGGTGGAGCAAGACTCGAGCCAAAGGCTAAAAAATAGTTTAGGACAAGTGAAATGGGTCGGAAGCCCAACTAGACTAAGCCAGGTCTCGTTGATTTGGGCCCAATGGCCTAAATCCTTTACTTTCTCCCCCTTCCCATTTTATGTGTTTATTTGTTTATTAGTTTTGTTTAGACTTAGTTAAAATCCTTACTAAGTCGCCTAAACCTATTTTACGCAAGTCTTTTTTTTTTTTAAAATCAAATCAGTACTTCAACAGATTAATCTTTTCAGAAGTTATTCAAAGACATCTTCAAACAGTCCAGATAACCTCAAGTTAGCGGACTTTTTAGGTGCCTAACACCTTCCTAAAATGTTAATAAGAATCGCTTACTCAGAATCTCTTAACTTAAACGATTTTTTTATTTTTAATCATTTGAAGTAACTCTCTAAAGGTTTTTAATTCCTTTTTTCAAAATTAAGTGACGACTCTCTCAAAAAGTCAAATTTTTCATCAAAACAAAAATGGAAACTCTGTTGGGAAAATCTAATTAGGTTCTAACCAAATGTTTGATTTTGTCTTTTGATTAACTGTTTATGTGTTCATGTGTTTCTATTCTATAGAGTTTAATTATCGCATTGCATGGCATGTTCCTACATTATTTAAACTGTTTTGGGGTTTCGTGGGTATCCCGACCCCTATTGATCAATTTCAAAAATGTGTTAGAAATACAAACAGTTTATTAGCATGTGAGTCATCTGATAGCTGTTTGTATTTTCAAACTCAAGTTGTCCGCTTGAGAACCAGTGTTCAAACCCACTCTAGACATCGAGGATAGAACGAAATCAAAACCCTATTTTATGCATGAGCCTAGGACGACCCAATACTCGAGCGGGGTATTGGGCCTATTAGAAAACTTACCCTACGTCTATTGACCCTGAGTCAATAACAGACGGATTATACTTATGTGTTGGAGAAATATATGCTTGTCTAAATTCAATCCATTACCCTTTGGGGTCGGGGAAAGGCTTATCTTTGTCTTCTTTTATGTAGATATGACTCAATTTCATTCCCGTGAAAAGTTCAAGATGGTTACCAAATCTGATGATTACCTGAAATTGTGGTGGGATTACATGGGTCCAGATGAGAGAAAAATTGTTAGGAAACATATCGGGCACCTTCGTTGATTGAAATAGACGCTTGACCTGAAATGATCCACGTGCTTACGACTTTTTGGGATGATCAGAATATGGTGTTTCGCTTCGGGGATGTGGAATTGACTCCTACCATCGAAGAAGTGTTAATTTGCTATGAGAGTATTGAAAAATGTTTCAAGAGAAAGGAAAAACCTGATAAGAATATTTTAGTTCCTGCCGTGTGGGACCGTCAAACAATCAAAGAGGCATTTTTAACTGACGACGACACCTGGCTAGGGGAACGTAATAGAGCAAATATCACTTTTCAGGAGTTGTATCATCGGTTTGGAAGATTCAATGCCTTCCACAAATTTGGACATAAATTTGAGTCCGAAGCAAAATGGAAGGAGATGAGAGCCTTTGCGTTTGCGGTAGGTCTACTCGGAACCATGGTGTTTCCACAGGGGGAAAATGACACAATTCATCCAAGGGTTGTTACGGTGGCTCATGCACTTTTCTTCAGAGTAGATTATGATTCCACCAAGGTATTCCACAATTTAGCTCCCATGATTGTTACCGACATATATCGAGCCTTGGGAAGGTGTCAAGTCAAAAATCGTTCCTTTCAAGGTTGCAACCTCATATTACAATGGTGGATGATGAAGCATTTGGTAAAGGATTCAAGAACGGTACAACCTGATCATAAAACAAGGGTGGATATGCTGGCTTCACACGACATGTGGTTGTTTCTACACAAGTTCAAAAGGAAAGCATCTCACGAATTTTGGTCTAAGACTTTCGGGGAATTGAGAGATGACGATGCGCAATGGTCCATTAACTCTTTTCATTCAGGGAAATACACCATTCAAGGGGGCAAGTGGCCTTTTCTAGTGCTTCCCGATCTCAGGGGGACCCGTCCTTGCAATCCTGGTAGAGTTCTTAGGCAATTGGGATCAAACAGGAGGCACCACAAATAGATTCCATGCTTAGGTTTTTCACCGAATACGATGAAAGTGAGTCTCCGCTCAAAGACGGCATGGTAAATGGATGGAGAAGAAGAAGGTGGACGAAAGTGAATTTCCGTATAGAGCATGACCCTGCAGTCAGTGACACTTACAAGGAATGGTTGAAAAAGAGTCTCGCCGAAGCGTTGATTTCGGGACCAAATGTGCCTACTCGGGTTGTGGATGTAGAATCCGAGCATCAAATTCGGCTCTACAGGCTACAAGATGAGTTCCAAAAAATTGAAATCGTGCACCGGTAGATACACATGGAGGACGCTTTAACCATACGTATGTTGAGGGAAGATATGAAAAGAGCTAGGCAAGAAGTTGATGATGCCAGGCAATGTCTAATCGATTTGGATGATAGCATGGCCTCCCAACTTGATAGTATATGGAAAATGACTTACGACTGCAAGGTAAAATTATGCGGGAGTCATCTTATCATCAATAGATATCAAATAGAACAGGAGGTAAACAAGACAAAGAAGGCAAAGACAGACGAAGGAGGCTCAAGTAGCTAGTTTTTCTATTTCCCCTGCGCGGGAACTTATCTTCTTTCATGTTATTTCCCTTTTTTCCCTAAAGATTGTATCCCTTTTTTGTTATCTTTTGTAGGCATTTATGCCCTTTTTTGTGTCTATATAAGTTGGGGGTTAATGGATTGACTTCGAGGAAGGATATATTTTCTTCAAAAATCGTTAGGCCTGGACCCTTGGCTCAAAAAGGGTCACCCCAACTAGGATACGTGTTATTATAATGTTTTTGTGTGATATAACTATTTTATGTGCTTATGTACGTGTGTTTGGATCAAAGGAAAGTTCATCCACTATGTCCTATGGATGAATTTGGCTATGACTCAAGCAACTCTATGTGGTTATTTCCTGTCAAATATTTTGCATTACTTATCATATATGGAAACTAACACATCTGCCTTTGAGTTGTTTTGCTTTACAGATAATAGAAATTACTCTGTGTTGATATAAGCTGTCAGAACATCCCTACTTCACCTGATCGAAAACGCACAAAATCTCATCCTCTGACCATCATTCAAAAATGATAGGAAATAACGAAGAAAGTGCACTGACTATCCGGGACAATGTGATAGCGGAACAGAATGAAATGATTGCGGAACTTGCAGGAAAGTTAGAAATGCTTTAGGAGGAAATAAATCTCACTCGAGATTTGGCTAACTTGGCCATCACCGTCAATGCCCCCGCTACAGGAGGACACGGGACTCCACTCCAAATCCTTCTCCTCAGCACACCTATTCTCAGGGATCAGCCAAATAATATATCGCCGTCTCTGCCCCTCCATTTGTCCAAAACACTAATCGCAAAAATAACCCAGATACCTACCATCCACAAAATCCATCTCTAACCCTACAAAATCCATCTCCGAATCCATTCTCAAATCCCCAAAACACATTTTCAAATCAAGAAAATTCATTCCCAAATCCACAAAATTCACTCCCAAACCTACAAAATCCATCAAATCTATCCCCAAACCCACCAAATTCCTTTCCAAATCCGCAAAATCCTGCTCAGATTCCACCAAACTACTCACAAATTCCACAGAACCTTTCCAAATTCCAAAACATCCTCCCCACTTACCAACCAAGTTCCTTTTTTCTGCAAAATCAAGGCTCCCTTCCAAATCCTCTTCAAGCCATTATATTCCCTGGTATTTATGAACCCCTTCCTAACCCCGAGATGGATTATTATGAGGAGAAGGAGAAAGAGTAGAGGACCCATCATGAAAGGAATTTACTAGCTATGAAGGAATAGATCATGAGGATCAAAAGTCTCATAGAGCCAGAGACCACGACGGTTTGGGGTATGACGATTTATGTGTTCACCCTGGAGTAGACCTACCAGATGGGTACAAAGTCCCTAAGTTTGAAATGTTTGATGGTACCGAAAATCCAATGGCCCATCTGAGAAGGTACTATGAGCAACTGGTTGGGATAGGGAAAAATGAGGCGTTATTGATGCACCTATTCAGTCGAAGTTTGAGTGGCGAAGCCTTGGAGTGGTTCATGTCTCAGGAGCCGAAAAAATGGATTGGTTGGAAAGCACTGGCCAAGGGTTTCCTTGATCGGTTTTCATTCAACATTGAAATAGTCCCTGACCGATATTCACTAGATCAGATCAAACAGAGAAATGTTGAGAGTTTTTGACACTATGATTTTCGTTGGAGGAAAGAAGCTGCCAAAATGCAACCCCCCATATCCGAGGAGGAAATGGTATCCGCGTTCTCTAGTGCTCAAGAAGGAAAATATTATACCAGGATGGTGTTTGCTATCAGGGCAACTTTTATGGATTCGGTAAAAATAGGAGAATCATTGGAAGAAGGTATTCGGACAGGGAAAATTGCCAAAATCTTGATGTCGTCTTGGACTGGCATATTCTTGAAAAAGAAAAAGGAAGATATAGGTGTGATTTTTCCTAATCCTATTACAAAAATGAAAAAGAGGTTCAACTCTAGGAATGTTTTCTCTTCTCCGCCGTCACCAAGCCTTCAACATGTATTCTATGCCCACCCCCAATACAAAGCTCCACAGCCAAATACATCACCTCAGTACCAAACTCCACCTCTAAACATCCAAGCCTCATACCAAGCTTCACAGCCAAATATCTTTCCCCAATACACAGCTCCATCTCCAAATTATCAGTCTCATTTCCAATCCACTCCTCCAAATAACCGAACAAATTTCCAAGCACCTCTAAATTATCATCAAGTACCTTCTCCTACAAATCAAAGCCAATACAACCCACAACGGCCAAACCATAAAAAAAAACCTCCCTGAAACTTCACCCCGCTAGCTGAAAGTCGCACCCAATTATTTGAAAGATTGAAGAATGCTGGTCATTTATAACCAATACAGCCAAGGCATATCAATCCCAACTCTTGATTTTTTAATGCAAGTCAACATTATGCCTATCATTCAGGAGCAGCGGGGTATAGTACATAGGATTGTGGCTACCTGAAACATAAGATCCAGGATTTAATCAATCAGAAGGTCATCACGCTCCAGGCACCTACACCAAATATTAACAGTAATTCATTGCCCAACAATGGGGGATCTACAGTTAACATAATTGAAATAGAGGGTGAATGGGCATCTGGCAAGACCATTACCCAGGTGAACTATGAAAAGCACAAATGAGCAGAAGAGGTAGGAAAGATAGAGAAGGCTATAGATGCCTTGAGTATCAATGAGAAAGCCTCATTTATAGTAATGACTGCACCGACTCAAGTGTACACTCCCCCGCCAAGGAAAGAATTTATTGTACAGATCGCTACTAACCAAGGGATGACGCGGTCGGGACGATACTATATCCCTAAGGAATTGATGAACAAAAAGGATTCACAAAAAAGGCCAATCACTGAAGGAGAGGCTGAGGAATTTTGGAGGTGTATGCAGCCAAAAGATTACGCAATTGTGAAACATTTAGAGAAGTCACCAGCCCAAATCTCCATTTTGGCACTATTAATGAGTTCGTAATATCACCGACAAGCTTTATCGAAGGTCTTGGATGAAGCGTATGCTCCCAGAGGAACGAGTGTCGAGAACCTGGCTGCGATGATAGGAAACATTGTGGGGAATCATCGCATATCATTCAGTGATGAAGAATTGCCGTTTGAAGGAGCGATGCACAAAAAAGCCTTGCATATCACTGTCATTTGCCAAGATTATGTGATTAATTAGGTATTAATAGATGATGGATCTGGTGTGAATATTTTCCCCCTCTCTACATTGGTTCAAATGGGCTATGATATGGGGAAAATTCATCAAAGCCACATAAATGTGAGAGCATTCGATGGAGGGCAGAGAGATACCATAGGAGAGATTGATTTACACATCCAAATGGGGCGTGTTGAGTTCAAGACTAAGTTTCATGTTATGGATATCCATCCTAGATACAACCTGCTCTTTGGAAGACCATGGATACATGGTGCAAAGGCAGTTTCATCACTCCTTCATCAATTATTGAAGTTCATTTGGGAAGATCATGAAGTAGTCATACCAGGAGAAGGAAGTCGAGCGGACCATCCCAATGGTTATGTGATGGTGATTGAAGATGTTCCAAAAGGTAGCATTTTCTATACAGTGGAAATTGTAAATGCTGCAGACAGAGATTTGATGCCCAAAGTACCAATGCCTTCTGTCTACAAAATGATTGCAACAGTGATGTTAAGAAATAGGTTCTAACCTGGTCGAGGCTTGGGCAAGAATTTACAAGGAATTATTGAGCCTATTACAATCCCAGAGAGAGGATTTAAGTACGGGTTAGGATATCACCCTACCAGGAAGGATAGGGTTGAGGATGAGCTAGAGAAGAGTCTATTTGGGCCCTTACCACTCCTGTTCCAGTCATTTCTTGTTCGATGATCTTGGGGATGGGATAGGAGATTTGTTCGAAGGATGCAATGCTGCACCAGAAGATCTCCTAAAGTCCAGCGGGGTGAAGCAGATTACGCCAGGGGAGGCCTTGAAAAATTAGACCTCCACTACACTCATAACTCGTCTCCCATCGTGGTAGATGAAAGGACAATTACTGATAGTTTTTAAAATCGGTGATGATCTGGAGGAGGCCCCACGATCCACCTTTTATATCTCAAAACTTCTTTTTCATATCTTACTGCTTTCAAAAAGGCATGGACTTGTATTTGCGCAAGTCATGAGCCACGATTTTGTAATTATCTCCCAAATTTCAATGAAAAGGCCTTCATTTATTTAGAAACTTCTATTATTTCTAAAAAACTCCTAGTCATACATTTTGTTATTATCTTGTTATCATCTAACTTGGTTTATTTGTCCATTACAGCAACAACAGCTTAAAATCTGTCAGTGTCGTGTCATGTCAAAGCTTAAATGAACAAAATGAGGGGAACAATGATGATTGGAAGGACGATGATAAGGAACGATTAGTTGAAGATACGAAGGAATTTGAGAATCGCGAAAAACTCAATCTGTAGGAAACTGAAACAATCAACTTGGGAGATCACAATGAAATCAAAGAGACAAGTGTCAGTATCCACCTGGCGGCGCCACAAAGGAAAGAGCTCATCCACCTATCGTGGGAATACATCGACGTGTTTGCTTGGTACGATGATGATATGCTAGGGTTGAGCACCAGCATTGTGTCACATAAGTTGCCAATAAATCCGGAGTTTGATCTAGTCAAGCAAAAAATACGGAAATTCAAGCCAGATTTAAGTCTAATGATCAAGGAGGAAATGATAAAACAAATCCAGTATAATGTTGTCGAGGTCGCAAAATATCCGACGTGGTTGGCCAACATCATCCCTGTGTCGAAGAAGGACGACAAGATTCAAATTTGTATTGACTATAGGACTTGAATAGAGCCAGTCCTAAAGATAATTTTCTGTTGCCCAACATCCACATTCTCATCGATAACTGTGCAAAACATGAAATGCAGTCATTTGTTGATTGTTTCACCGAGTATTATCAGATATTGATGGATGAGGAAGATTCAGAAAAAATGGCTTTTGTTACACCCTAGGGTGTTTATCATTACAGGGTAATGCCGTTTGGTCTGAAAAATGCAGTGCAACATATATGTGGGCTATGACGATGATTTTTCATGATTGATCCATAAAGAGATTGAGGTGTACGTGGATGACATAATTATCAAATCCCCCGAGAGTTCGGATCATCTGACTCATCTGGAGGAATTTTTCAATAGATTAAGAAGGTACAGTTTGAAATTAAACCCTTCTAAGTGTGCTTTTGGTATGCCATCAGGGAAGTTGCTGGGGTTCATAGTCAGTAGAAGAGGCATCGAGTTAGACCCATCCAAAATTAAGACAATTTAGGATTTGCCACTGCCGAAGACTAAGAAGGAAATTATGAGTTTCATGGGTCGTTTGAATTACATTAGTAGGTTTATCGCATAGTCAACAATTATATGCGAGCCAATTCTCAAGATGTTGAAGAAAAATGCATTGAACGAGTGGACAGAAGAATGTCAGAGAGCTTTTAACCGCATCAAGGAATACTTGTCTGGACCGCCGATTTTGGTTCCACCAAGAGAAGGAATTCCATTATTACTTTACCTGTCAGTCTCAGAAAATGCTTTCAGATGTGTCCTCGGATAACATGATAATACCGGTAGGAGAGAGAAAGCCATTTACTACTTGAGTAAAAAGTTCACGCCATATGAAGCCTGTTACACTCTTGTAGAAAGGATATGTTGTGCTTTGACTTGGATGGCACAAAAGTTGAGCCATTATCTGTCGTCCTACACAACATACCTCATCTCAAGAATGGATCCATTAAAGTATATTTTCCAAAAAGCCATGCCTACGGAAAAGCTAGCAAGTGGAAAATGTTGCTGAGTGAGTTTGACATTGTGTATGTAACCCAAAAAAGCAATCAAGGGGCAAGCCTTAGCAGATCATTTGACAGAGAACCCAGTTGATGAAGAATATGAGACACTTCGAACTTACTTTCTAGATGAAGAAGTTTTGTTCGTAGGAGAAGACATTACAAAGATTTACCCCGGATAGAGGCTATTTTTTGATGGGGTGGTCAACTTCAAAGGTTCAAGAATTGGAGCAGTTTTGGTGTCAGAAATGGGCCAGCATTATCCGGTAACTGCTAAGTTACGTTTTCCATGCACCAATAACATGGCTGAATATGAGGCTTGCATTCTGGGTCTCAAATTGGCACTTGATATGGGTGTTTGTGAATTGTTAGTCATTGGAGATTCAGATTTGCTGATTCACCAGGTACGGGAAGAATGGGCGATAAAAAATCCCAAGATCACTCCTTATGTGGAGATGGTGCAAGAATTATGTGAAAGATTCAAGGAAGTTGATTTTAGGCATATCCCACGGATACAAAATGAGTTTGCTGATGCTTTGGCCACTATATATTCCATGATTCAGCACCCGTATCAGAGTTACATTGATCCTTTGGAAATAAGCTTGAAGGAGCAACCCGCGCATTGTGTACACGTGGAAGAGGAGCCTGATGGAAAGCCTTGGTACTATGACATTAAAAGGTATTTGGAATCTGGAATATATCTTGAAGATGCTAGTAACAACCAAAAGAAAACAATCGGTGTTTGGCAAAGAATTACTTTCCAAGTGGGGAAATTCTTTTTAGGAGGACTCCTGATTTGGGATTCCTAAGATGCGTCGATGCTGTGGAAGCCAATAAATTGATAAAAGAGGTACACACTGGAATTTATGGGCCCCACATGAATGGGTTTGTCCTTTCCAGAAAGATCCTGAGAACCGATTACTTCTGTATGACTATGGAAAATGATTGTAGTAAGTATGTGCAGAGATGTCCAAAATATCAAATACACGGAGATCTGATTCGAATGCCTCCACACAAGCTTCGCACAATGAATTTGCCTTGGCCTTTCGCAGCTTGGGGCATGGATGTCATCGGACCAATAGAGCCATTAGCATCGAATGGGCATAGATTCATTTTGGTTTCCATTGATTATTTCACTAAGTGGGTTGAAGCGGCTTCGTACAGAGCCGTCAGTAAGAAAGTGGTTGCGGATTTCATCAGGAATAACTTGATTTGCCAGTTCAGAGTACCAAAATCTATCATTACTAATAATGGGGCAAACTTGAATAGTCACTTGATGAAAGAAATTTGTGATCAGTTCAAGATTGTGCATCACAACTCGACTGCATATCGCCCCCAAATGAATGGAGCTGTGGAAACGGCCATCAAGAATATCAAGAAGATCTTGAGAACGATGGTCGAAAATGATAGATCATGGCATGAGATGTTACCTTACGCTTTACTGGGGTATCGCACAACAGTTTGAACCTCCATCGGGGCGACCCCCTATTTATTTGTCTATGGGAATGAAGTTGTGATACCTGCTGAAGTTGAAATACCTTCCCTAAGGATTATTTAGGAAGATGGACTAAGTAACGAAGAATGGGTTTGTGCTCGCTAAGAATAACTCATGTTGATTGATTAAAAGAGAATGGTCGTTGTATGCCATGGTCAGTTGTACCAACACAGGATGGTTCATACCTTTAACAAGAAGGTGAGGGCTTGGGAATTTGAAGTGGGTCAACTGGTTCTCAAAAGAATATTCCCTCACCAAGAGGAGTACAAGGTTCTATCTGGAGGAGTACAAGTTCGCTCCAAACTGGCAAGGGCCATACAAAGTTCGCAAGGTGCTATCTAGAGGAGCTCTGATTTTTTCTGAGATGGATGACACGGAGTGGACCAAACCAATCGATTCCGACGCGGTAAAGAGATATTATGTTTGAAAGACATTCTAGCTTTTGTGTTTCTTTAGTTAATTTACTTGTAAGCGCCTTTGTAATAATGTTGTTTTCTATTATGTGACTGTCTAGTGTCCCTTCCTCTTATATACGAACTACGTTTGACCTGAATTCCCAAGAAAGGGATACGTAGGTGGCCTATGTCGGCTTCGGTCAACCCCTTAGGATAATTTATCCCTTTCTCTTATGTATGAACTACGTGATGACCTGAATTCCCAACAAAAGGGATATGTAGGCGGTCTATGTCGGCTTCAGTCAACCCATTAGATTTTTTATATATATCCCTAGCGTAGTCCTGAACTACGTTTGACCTGATTCCTGCTTCAACGGGATACGTAGGCGCCCCAACGGCTCGGTCATATAACCCCAGGAAATGGAAACTGGGGTAGAATCTTTGAGAAGGAATCTCGAAAATTCACAAGAGAAGATCGACATCCAACAAAGAGAATGAAGATCAGCAAAGACTTCAGATTTAATCTTATTGGTATCATCTCAAACAACTTTAAACTCGGGCAGAAATTTTGAGGAAGACCTCAAAATTTCCACCAAATACCGGAACATATTCCAAATTCCCCAGTACCAGAGGTTAAAGTCAAGCTTTGGAAGCCACCAACTGTAACAAAGTCTGGGTAGACTCAATTTTTGTCTATGATAGAACTACCTGACGAAACCCTCCAACAATGATCATGAGTTTTGGAAACCATCCGTCGAATATAGTCAAAACCATGAGGAAGACATTTGTTGAGCTAGTACTTGCCTAGACATCATTTGGGATGGAGTGTCAGCGTGGAAGTCCCGATATGGTGGAATGACCAAGAGGTGGCAAAGAGTAAATCAAGGAACGAAGAAGGTCAACACGGAGTAGTTTCACTCAAACTAATCATTTTCTGTGGGTGCAGGGACCAATACACAAAAATGAGAGTCTGTTTTAAAAATCCCCGAGTAAATTGGGAGCCACACCAGAGCACTAATCTCAAGAACGGTATTTTTGGGTAGCCCTAAAAATAGGTTTAGTACCCATATATTGAAGGCCTTTTGAAGTGTCCATCCCATTTCTTGAGATCATGGAGGACAAAAAAAGTGTCTTGTCTTCTTTACAAATATTGTATTTAGAATTTTTCTAAAAAACAGTCGCTAGCAAAAGCGACTTTGTGTCTACTAATCGTCTACCTTGAGTACGGTACATGTAGAAAGCAGGCCAATGGCGAATAAAGCCAGGTAAAATTATTTTATCATTGCCGTAAAGGCCATTACAAATCATTATCGCAAAGGCCATTACATATCATTGCCGCAAAGGCCATTGCATATCATTGCCACAAAGGCCACTACATATCACTTCCACAAAGGCCATTACATATCATCGCCGCAAAGGCCATTGCATATCATTGCCACAAAGGCCACTACATATTGTTGCTGCAAAGGCCATTGCATATCATCGCCGCAAAGGCCATTGCATATCATCGCCGCAAAGGCCATTGCATATAATTGCCGCAAAGGCCATTGCATATCATTGCCGCAAAGGACACTACATATCATTGCTGCAAAGGCCATTACATATCATCGCCACAAAGGCCATTGCATGTCATTGCCGCAAAGAACACTACATATCATTGCCGCAAAGGTCACTACATACCATTGCCGCAAAGGCCGCTACATATCATTGCCGCAAAGGCCACTACATATTATTGCCACAAAGGCCATTACATATCATTGCCACAAAGGCCATTACATATCTTTTGACGCACTAGACACAACGCTGGCGTTAAGGATATCATCATCATTCAATATCTGTTGATGTGCTAGACACAACGCTGACGTCGAGGATATCATCAGCATTTAATATATCTGTTGACACGCTAGATACACGCTGGCATCAAGGATATCTCATCATTTTATGAATCAGCATTTGAATGCATCAAGAACACACAATTTGAAGGGACGCATTTAAGTCGTTATCTAAGGATAAATGATATATAAGGTTTCCTAGAAATTGACAATCTGAGGATCATATATAAGTCATATTATTTGAAACCGGATAATATGCAAGATCACCTATGAATTGATAGCCTGTAGGTAATCCGTAAGCCACAACAACATCCTAACCGGTTAGTGTGCAAGATCGCCCAAAAGTCGATAGTTCGAAGGTTATCCATAAGTCGCAACTACATCCTTACCGGAGAATATGTAAGATTATCAAATTGATATGTCCGAGGGTTCTCTATAAGACGCATCATATCCAGGATAGATTATGTGCAGGATTACCCAAAGACTAACAATTTGAGGGATTATCTATAAGTCATGTTGTATCCAAGGTCGGATGATGTGTAGGAACACCTGAAAGCTAGAGATTGGAAGGATATCTGTAAGCCATCTTTTATCCAAAGTTGGATAACGTGCAGGATTACCTAAAATCGAACAATTCAAAGGATACCTGTAAGTCGCCTCGTATCCAAAGATTATCCAAAGATTGACAATTTAAAGGAAATTTATAAATCAGTCATCAGCTATAAATGGAGAGGTTATCATTCTACATACAACAAGTGATATAGGTAACCAAAAGGGTTTCCACACCACCATAAGATTAAACGATTGTAGGGACCGTTCTGCAAAAAGTATCACCGGTGTCCAAAAGGGCCACCCCACTTTGAAGGCATATTCAACCGACAAATGTCATAATTATACAACAACCAAGAGGGTTGTTGTGTTTGTTATTGCCAGTTATTTCATTCCAAATAGGTACATGAAGAGATGAATCCGCTTTTCAGGCCACAACTAACATAGAGATATGGTAAAAAAACTACATAACCCTTTTGTGAATTATGTTTAGCACTAACATTTTTTGCTTGAATAATTGCCGAGAGTATCTGAAAGGATGAAAATCTCAAATCAAAACCACAGGTGTGGATGACTTCAAATAGAATGCAGCACAACGTGGAACTCTTTCTTAGCAGCAAAATGGGACATAGTCTAAAGAGGGACGTCAAACTCTTTGGACGCGAGCTAAAGGATGATCACCACCACCATCCAACCACACCCCTGTTAGAAGGCATGTGTGTATTTCAGGATATTCTGTTTTTAGCTTCACCTTCTGGATATTTCTAAACTCATGTCGAGGTTAACCTCCTCTTTCTTTCAAATTCGGGTGGCAACACACTTAGAGTTTTAGAAATTATGTCTGGGTAAGTTCTTACCTATGGATATGATGAGCTCCACGTTCATGGTTAAGAGGTTACAAGCCTCTTTTCTGTAGCTTGATCGACTTGTCACCCATCTTGAGCAAAAGATCGTCTAAAATAGAAGACTATCTTTTTCTACCGATTGAGTCGAAATGCAAGAGTCTAATTCCTTGAGTCTCGAGGATATGTAGGCTACGCTCTATGTAGAAAACTCGACTGCATTCCAACCTCCCCCCCTAATCCCTATATTCCCTAGTTTCTCGGTTCTATCAAAAACTCTAAAACCGAGATAGTTGGTGAATTTTCTTGAAAATCATGCTTAAAATCAAGCTTTATGAACTACAAGTGGCCTGAATTCTCATGAAACGTAAGATATATAGAAACCTGATACCGAGGTTCGGCCATAACTCCATAAACTCATGCAAAAGCCAACCTCTTTCAGATGTGAATTTACGGTTGAACAAAAATTAGGACCGTCAACCTCCCTTTGCCCAAGGTTACTTGCATCCACCCTACCCAAAGGGAGGGGGCAGTTGTTAACACCTAATTTTTGCCCTCCGCGACTAAACTTAATCCTGAGTTTCTTCAATTTTTAATAAAATCGAGATATTTATTTCCTCCGAATAAGAGTTTTGAAAAGTATATTTGTACGTGATTTTGTCACTTTAAGTAGCAATTATATATTATCATGTTCATTATGCGATATTATACAATTGGATTACTTAAATGTTTATTCTATGGAATATCGGATTTTAATTAAAGATTATTTTGAAAATAAATACACTAATTAAAATCTTGATTTGAAAATGATCTACTTCAAAAATGGCTTGTTTGGAGAAATGTTACTTAATTTTATCAAATCAAAGAAGCTCGGGATTAAACTAGTTGCTAAATTCATTTTCAATCTTGACTCAATTAGGTCAATGTATTAAATTAGATTTAATTGAAGTTGATTTGGCTACAATTGCAATACAATTGGCCGATTAATCTTCAATTAGGTCAAAATTTAAATACAATTGACTAAAATCTTTATCAATAGGCTATTTATTAAATAGTTTAAACCTACTCCTAATTGAGGCTATGTCTTAAATAATTCCACCAGCTCGATACAATAACCCAACAGCCTCACAAGACCAGCCCAAGCCCAATTTCCTTTTGACTTTGCCAAATTAGCCCCAAACTCCCATCAACACCACCCTAGGCCCGATATTTTTCAACACCAGCCCAACAACAAAGCAATTTCAGCCCATCATAAATTCTTCATAACCCGGCCCAATCCCCTTATCTCCTCTCTCACAACCTTGACCTAATCTCATCCCACAACAAAATAACGATGCCAACTCCAAAAATCCAAACGGGACCGACTCCATCAGCTTTGATAATTCGACTCGTCTTTGGCCCCCACTCCAGCTCAACCCGTACCATGATAACCTAATTCCAAATTGCGACAGCGACCAACCCGTCTTTTTCACTTCGCGGATCCGCATGAGAATGCTCTAGAATCTTCTAGAAAGAAGGTTAGGTGTCACCTCTAACGGATCAATTCCGTAAATCTTGGTAGCATTGGTATGATTTCATACCTATTTGGTGGATTTCCATTGGTTGTGGGAGGGAATTGGATTTCCCCGAATTCTATTGGTCCACCAATTCCGAAATTGGTACGAGTCGCGGATGAAAAACTGAGGCGAGGGAGAATTGTTGATTATCTTTTTATTGTTGTCCTTATCTTTCTGTTTGTTTGATTATTTATGCATTCATTCGGGCCAAGAAGCCAAAGTTGTATTTAATACAGGTGGAGCAAGACTCGAGCTAAAGGCTCAAAAATAGTTTAGGACAAGTGAAATGGGTCGGAAGCCCAACTAGACTAAGCCAGGTCTCGTTGATTTAGGCCCAATGGCCTAAATCCTTTACTTCCTCTCTTCCCATTTTATGTGTTTATTTGTTTATTAGTTTTGTTTAAACTTAGTTAAAATCCCTACTAAGTTGCCTAAACCTATTTTACACAAGTCCTTTTTTTTAAATCAAATCACTACTTCAAAAAATTAATCTTTTCAAAAGTTAATCAAAGACATTTTCAAACAGTCCGGATAACCACAAGTTAGCGGACATTTTAGGTGCTTAACACCTTCCTAAAACGTTAATAAGAATCGGTTACTCAGAATCTCTTAACTTAAATGATTTTCCTATTTTGAATCGTTTGAAGTAACTCTCTAAAGGTTTCTTAATTCCTTTTTTCAAAATTAAACTCAAAAAGTCAAATTTTTTGTCAAAATAGTGCCAATGCCAATTACTTTAACTTCATCATTATTGCCCATTTTCAACATCCCAAAATCATCTGGAGTATAAGAAGAAAATAATTCCTTCTTTGGAGTAACATGAGATGTAGCACCAGAATCCACAAACCAGCTAGACTCATCGCGAACAAGATTAATGGCATTCTCACCACAAGCAACAAGAAGATCATCATTAGCAACAACAACAACATGATTTTCATTATCGCCTCCTTTCTTTTGCCGTCTTATATATCTCTTATGCTTGTAATAATATTTCATGATATGCCCCTTTTTGTTGCAATAGTCACATGTAACATTCTTGAATTTAGACCTTGACTTGCTTCTACTTTTATCTCTATCATTTGAATCTCTGGACTTATTTCTCCCCCTCTCTTCAGTAACTAAAACATCAGAGTGTGAAGATGAGGAAGATGAGGCCTGAGATCTTCTTCTCATCTCTTCATTCAAGACACCACTCTTAACATATTCCATAGTTACAATACCACTGGGAGTAGAATTAGTCAAAGAAACTCGAAGAGTTTCCCAAGAGTCAGGCAGAGTATTAAGAAGCCAAAGTCCCTGAATTTCTTTATCGAACTTTACACCCATTCCAGACAGCTAGTTAAGGACACCCTGAAAATCATTAATATGATCAGAAATAGGACTGTCCTCTTTATACTTGATATTCATCAATTGCTTAAGCAGGAACAACTTGTTATTGTTAGTCTTCGAAGCATAAAGTGTCTCGAGCTTGTCCCACAAACTTCTAGCATGTGTCTCATTCACAATATAATTTCTAATATTATATTCAACCCATTGTCTGATATAGCCACAAACCTGTAAGTGCTCAAATTCCAAATCCTCATTTGTCATGGATTCAGGTTTAGTAGATGCAAACACAGGTAGATGCATTTTCTTGACAAATAGAAGATCTTTCATCTTGCCTTTCCAAGTATGACAGTTACTACCATTCAAATACACCATCTTGCTCATATTTGCCTCCATCATTCAAATCGACAATCAACAACAATCAACGCTTTGATACCACTTGTTAGGAAAGATGGGCACACAATCAAAGAACCTGACAGGGTAGCAGCGGAAAATACCCGAGACTAAACTTTCCCTTTCAACTTGAACTAAGAGGAGACAAGCAAACCAAGAAAAACAAAGTAATATGGTAGCAAATGAATTACCACACAAATGCGATAGGGCAAGAATAAAGGCAATCACACAAGACACCAAATTTACGTGGAAAACCTTCGGTGTGAAGAGTAAAAAACCACGGGACCAAAACTCCCACTATAATCACCAAAGAGTTACAATATGGTCCTCCAAAATGACCACCTAAAAAGTGCCAAACAATAAGAAATAATACATAATCCACAGCACCAAACACTAGAGAAATAAAGGAGTGAAAGCACAAAAAATGCAGCTACTGTTCGGGAATGAAAAACAGGAGCTACAAGCTACCAAATCAAGCTCCATCAGTTCTTAATCAAATATTGTGATGAGAGGAACAATCAGTCCAAAAATCAGCTCAATCGGACAAGAAGCGAAGCAGGAATCGCAATTTGAAGTTGACAGTTGTGGCTGAAATTTAGGTGTGAAAATCAGCTTTATTTTTCTCTCTTTGGCTACTGAAAACTCTCTATCTTTATGCCCCATAGTAATGGGCCTATGGAAAAAAGTGGGTTAGTCCAAATTGGGCTTCATTTTATCCACATAGGAAGGGACAAAGGCCCATGACCCAATAGTAATTGTCATGGAACTTATCATATCCAAAACTGTATACAGAATGGCTAATTAACATCATCGTATTAGTTCAGAATATCTTAACTTAAATGATTTTCCTATTTTGAATCATTTGAAGTAACTCTCTAAATGTTTCTTAATTCCGTTTTTCAAAATTAAGTGGCAACTCTCTCAAAAAGTTAATTTTTTCGTCAAAACAGAAATGGCGACTCTGCTGGGGAAATCTAATTAGGTTCTAACCAAATGTTTGATTTCATCTTTTAATTAACTGTTTATGTGTGTTCATGTGTTTCTATTCCGTAGAGTTTAATTATCGCATGGCATGGCATATTCCTACATTATTTAAATTGTTTTAGGGTTTAGTGGGTATCCCGACCCCTATTGATCAATTCCAAAAATGTGTTGGAAATACAAACAGTTTATTAGCACGTGAGTCGTCTGATGGCTATTTATATTTTTAAACGCAAGTTGTCCACTTGAGAATCAGTGTTCAAACCCACTCTAGATATCGAGGATAGAACAAAACCAAAACCCTATTTTAGGCATGAGCCTAGGACAACCCAATACCCGAGCGGGGTATTGGGCCTATTGGAAAACTTGTCCTATGTCTATTGACCCCGAGTCAATCATAGACGGATCATACTTATGTGTTGGAGAAATATATGCTTGTCTAATTCAATCCATTACCCTTTGGGGTTTGGGAAAGGCTTATCTTTGTCTTCTTTTATATAGATATGGCCCAATTTCATTCCCGTGAAAAGTTCAAGATGGTAACCAAACCTGACGATT
>NC_061113.1:5427182-5446756 GCF_002878395.1 Capsicum annuum | reverse complement strand
GCAAGTTTCTTCCACCAATCCTTAAGCAATTTAGGGAAATATTCACTTCCTCCTCTAACTCCAATCATAACTTCATGATCACATCATCATGATAACATTCAGCAGCTAATTCATACTTTTCATTCTCAATTTAATATATGTGCAAGTCTACGCCAAAGAACTACAAATAAAATTCTACAAATAAAATTCATACCTTATCACTTTACGAGGATGCCTGCTAACTTGCTTAGATACTCTCTGTTGTTTTCTTTCTCTTCTTTTTTTTTTTTCTATGCAGCTTGGAGCTTCCTATGGAATAATGGGATACAAAAAAAAAAAATTAGCCCTAGTGTTCTGTTTATAACGTGAAACTGAAGAAGGGAAAAGGTCAGTCTTTTAGCTTACTCCCTTTAATTTCCTTAATTACTATTAATAATTGGTTAAAGTTATCAATTAACTCTTTATTAAAAATTAAAAAATAATAAGTTGGGCTATTACAAACACAACACTTTTATACTGCCCCTCAAATTATTTTTTCTCCCCATTTCATCCTTGTAGTTACTCCACCGTTCACTTTGGACTTTGCACGCCCCTTAGGAAATAATGATTGATATAAGGATTTTGTCATAATCCCCATATTAATTGACGTTTCATATTAGGTCATGGAAAATAATTTGAGAAACAAATAATTAATGCTAAGTGTAAACTATGGAAAAAAAATAATTTCCTTTAAAAGTGATAATAGAATTTTGAAATAGTGGAGAAGTAAAAGTGAATAGAGGCATTATTATTTTTGAAGATTACAAATACCTTAATTGGAATGAAGCTCCGATTGTTTATATATCAATGATGGATAAATTAGTTTAAAACCTTTCCTAATTAAGTTTCTTAATGGGCGCATAAAAGAAAATCACGACAAATCTAATCACTTTGGACCCAACATGTAAAAGTTTTTAAAAAAACATCCTTCAGAATAGAGCAAATTTAAAATTTTTTTAATTACAATAACTAATTATTTTACTTGTGGTACTACTCATCTTGCCGTTTTATGGTATAAATTTAAGATTATATTCGCCTTGCCTTCAGCCGAGCTCATCACATCAAACTTACCTAGTGCAGTTTACATTTTTCATGTGGTTTGCGAGATTACACAGAAGTAGGTTTACCCACTACACCCCAGAAGACTAGTCGGCGGATTTCCAAAAATAATAAAATACAAAGCAAGTGTTGGAGAGCACGTAGCGCAAGTTGCCAAATGAACTTTCAATTAACTTCATTTGTTTCAACAGGTATGATCTACCAAAATGTCCATATTTTAGGCATTCATTTAATTTTTTTCTATTTTTAAAAGTTAGGCAAATATAAACCCTTAGGAAACTACCTTCAGGACAAGGTTAGACTGGTCACAAAATATTAGCCTGTCATCTAACGTTTGTATAACTTACAAAATTTAGACTGCGGTCTAATTTTTTTGTAAGAATTTCGGTTTCATAAGTTCCTATGAGTAATTTGGTTCGTCATTTGAATAGCTAGGTAAGAAATAACTGCAATGTGCTTGCTCTCCAGAAACGAAATTTATGAATCGTGTGTGTGTGTGTGGGTTATGGTTCCACTTCGTAGCTGCAATTTACAGAAACCATGAAACATTGGAAGTGTTTATGCTTCCACCAACACCATAGTGAAGTGTTTTCACAATGTTGCATCAATACCATAATATTGAATGGGGCTTTGGCTACCAGTTCTCGGAAAGAAAAATAATGTTGTACTAGATTAGACAGTTGATTGTTCAGGTTATAAGTGAGGCCTGATCCCGGAGCCCACCGTTGATCCCGTTAGGGGTGCGGGGGTGAAGCCCCCACCGTATGGACCTGTATGTTTTTTGGCTTAGGATTTGTTTGTATGCACGTATTATATAAGTGCGTTTAGGGGGTTGTTTTTGGGTGTAGTTTTACACGTAATTGAGACTATTGACTCCGCCTTGTATTCCACTCCTTCATAGTGAATTTCCTCCGCCTCTGCCCATGGTTTTTCCCGTCAAGGATTTCCACGTAAATCTGTGTTTTCTTCTTGTTTTTCTTTTGCTTGTGGAATTACTTATTTCTGCCCGAATATAACAGAGTTAACTGAGTAGGATCAACAACATTAAGAATTTCCATTACTCAAACATATTGTTTGATAATATATTGGGTACGCAAAGCACGTGGAGAGAATCTAAATTGAATTCAGTTTTATTTGGAACTCGATAATAATATGCTAATGTCCGCTAAGTAATATTATATCTTTCTAACAATATGACATTGTTACTGTCAAAGTGAAGAAGATTAAGTGATCTTTTGATTGTCAATTAGCAGCAACGAAAATACCTATACAAGTTCCAGAACAAAATATAGAGTTAGCTATTAGCAATACGGGAACAATCCAAATTTATATGCTATGAATATAAATTATAAATTAAGATGTCTGAGAAATCTTCGAGGGTCAGTGGCACATGGTTGAAAGACTCTGTACCCTTCTCCATTTAAATAGAATTCAAACCTGTGACGCCTGCTTAATCTACACATCGATCACTAGACCCAAAGTCCTAGGGCATAATTAAAGAAGCAAATCAAACAACAATTTGAAATAGAAAACAAAATTATCTCTAGTTATTTGTTACTTGATTGTCTTGATCTGAGCTTTATCTGCCTGTGCTTTCGTCGCATCACTAGTCCCTCCAATGGAATAAGGAGAAACTAGGCTTTCAACGTAGATTTGTGCTTGCCACCAGTTAGTCCCGTTACTAATCGTGGTTCTGAGTAAGTCATCACTTGAATTGTATACCATGAAAGTTGATTCAAAACCAACCACTATTTCACTTTTATTTGACATGAAAAATGGATGAGCCCACGGATAATCGGCAAACTTGATGGTAAACATTTTTGTCCAGGATTCTTTAGTCCCATATTCCTTCATAATCCAAAGGGATACTGTTATGAATTTAACCAAGATGGAGGTCCTATTTGCAAAGATGTCAAATTACATTTGGGACCCCAGAAAGATGTTTATATATAGTAGAGGAATATAATCTATTAAGGTGGATGTTATGAAGTTGTCTTTTATCTTCTTAGTAGTTTTAGCATTCTGGAATCTCCCTTTTCTATTTTCCTTTTTTTTTTTTCTATAATGAATTCTTATTTCAATTTATGTGAATATGGATCTCCTTACCAATATGATTCCCCATCGTTACAATGGTGCTATCATTGTCCCTCCTCTACCAAATGGGTATCATCTTCCTTTCAAACTCCTCCAGCCCCATACAACCAGTAATTTCTTACTGCACCTTCATCACCGAGCCCCACTTATCCACCTGCAATTTTGGAGAAGATCTACACTTCCCTCAAAATCATGCAGGATATAGTGGTAGAGTCGCAAGAACGTAACAAACGTATGCTTTCTTCTATTTGCCATGTGCGATCAGTGTTGCAGGAGGAGATGCAATTGGACCCCACTTCTATTGATACTCTAGAGAATTCAGATATTATAAATATCACCTCTGTGCTAGAGTCAGCTTACAATGATAGTGACACCGAGGTGGCTGATATGGTGAAATTCCATTTGGATTCACAGCTTCCTGTTCTTGGTGTTGAAGATACAATACCGTAATGTGCTTCTATTGATGCTAACGAGCTCAAATTCTCACATGTCTCTTTCTCAGTTAAGGGACCACTAGAGTTTGACTGCAAGGTGTTCAATAGAGTGCCGCAGAGGGATATTTCTATAGAATTTCTTAGCCCTAATGCACCTATTGACTCGATTCCACCTGTTTTGCGCATTAACGATTGCAAGTGGGTGGATACTGGGCAGTTAAGTGATTCATTTGACAGGCGCCAATACAACCAAATTAAGCTCTTAAGTAAGAAGTTTCATACTGGTCGACCACTTACTGGGCATAGTGGCATCTATTTGAAAGGCTATTATTTACTAGCTATTTGTTGTTCTTTGACCAATTGGATCGACATTGGGCAAGAACTTGTGGATGTTTCAGGCTATGCTCCTCTTTTGATTAATCCTTTAAGTTCCTGATCAGATGCGCCTAAACTGTTTGATAAAATGGCTGAAAGAAGTAGATGGCTTTCCATGTTGCATGACTCTGAGTATATAGGTGAGGTCGAAGTGCTAATTGAATGCAGTGATAATCTTACAAGTTTTTGTAATTACTACAAGCTACTGGGTGTATCTCTAGATAACTCATTTTTGTATTCTCTTGATTGGGCTGCAACTTCTCGTGTGGAGAGGTACACAATTGATCAATTCACGTATGTTAGGGGCAATTGCAAGAGGAGTATTAGTGTGGAGAGGTACATATTAGAGAATGCAAATAATTTTAGTGGAAATTTCAGATCTTATATCTGTCCATTGTCTGATAAGGTGGCACTTGCAACAATTTTATCTTTATTGACTGAGCTCTATTCATCTGAACAAGTAGAACTAGGCTTGCCTCTTCTGTTGCCTTTCGACTTTCGGTGTAAGATTGGAAATTTTACACGGAAAATTAATATGAAATTGGTGATTTCTTAGCCTGTATGAATACTTGAATGGATTGATTCTCTCAAGAGTTGGACGCCACTTTCGCCTCAACAAGAACAAGTTGAAGGAATTCTGATGCTTGTTGGTCAGATTGAAGGGTTGTCTGACTATGATTATGACTTATGCGTGGTATATGTACCTGACGGCGAATTCTTGTCAAGCATTCGCCCAACAAATGTCAACTATTGGGAGACGTATACAGGATCCAACTCAGTGAAAGAATGGAGGAAACATTTTAACATAATACTTCCAATGTTAATGTCTTCTATCCGGGTGACTTATGGAGCATATATTGTGACCTGTTTTGTGGATGGTAAGATTTTAAAATCTATAGTGCTACATAATGAGATGGTTGTGCAAGAAATTATATCAAATATTATGCTATGCATTCATAAATTTTGCAATGAACATACGCCACTTGAAGCTGGTTTTGTGTTGGTTGCTGGAAGGACTTGGCTCGAGGTGCAACCTTTTTCTTATTCCTCAAGAAATTTTATTATTTTTATCAGGTTTTCAATCCATAGCTTTGATCCTGGTATACTCAGTATCCATATAACTGTTGATATCGACCTGGCTATGCATACACATACTAGTATTCCTGCTACATATTATTTAATTGCTACACTGGGCGTGCGCAACTTGGTGGCTTTGTGATGGAAGAAGTAGGCACTGATGCATTTATAAATTTTGATCAAATGACCAAGTCCAGTGATCTAGTGTTCTTGTTATTTGAGACATTGATGTTTGACATTCACAAATCAAATGGCCCTCTGTCTGATGTAGTTAAGAAGTGCATTTTGATGTTCTTCGAAATATCTGAGAATAGAGCGGAACACAACAATTTGTATGAAGCAATTTCCAAGAACATCCATTTCGGTATCCTTGTTGCAACAAATAGTTTGGCTCTTAGCTCTGTGGTTCTTGAACACTCAAAAATGGACTTAGTTGCTAAGCTTGCAGCTGGAGTTACACATGTTTTTGGTCTATCATTGGCTCTTACATATGTTACCGTTGATGTTGTTTCTCATGTGCTCATCTATGCCTACACAACTATTCTAAGAATTTTCACAAAGACCGCATACTCATTCCATAATATTACAAGAATGCAAAAGTACTTGCAGGACCCAAGCAAGTTTACTACGATTACCGTAGCTCCAGTTCCTGCTACTTTTTGTGACCCTTATGGTACCCAGACTTGGCGCAAACCACTTGAGACTACTGATGCATAAGAAAATGAAAAGTAATATTCCATGACCGGAAGTAAAGATGTCTTGACCCATCACCCTCATCACCATGTTTCTCAGCATGAGTTTTATTTTTGCAAAGAAGAAATATTTGTAGAGAATTATTCCATCTGGAATCATTTTTCATCATTTATGTGCACATGTAACTGCTGGCACATTAAACTTTCTTATCTGGAGAAAACATGGACGCAACTCTTGTGGCTTTTAAATGATGCTTTTACTTGGATTTCTAGTAAGTTGGTTTTGAAAGTGACTACCCCTTGGGGTGTTTCTTGGATTGCAGATATCCTACATGTTCTAATGCCACCAATACAAACTGCTTTAGAGGAATATGATCCAACTATTAACAGTGATATTAACTCAAAGCTCCACTAGGTCTTCAACGTTTGCCCTTTGGTTCTGTCATCTCTTTCCAAGGAACTCTTTGGTGATTATCTTATTAGATATGGATGCATCCTCTAGTTTGAAAAGCAAAAAGAAGGACCAATGTTGGAAGTTGCTTTGGATAATGAAGCTTTTGAAGAATTCTTTGGGTTGTTGACACTGACAAAGAGGAACATAACAACACCATGGTCTCTGTTCGTTTCATGACCCGAACCAAGGCCTGGCCGTGACGAGCATTTCAAACAATGGAGGCCCGAAACACCCCTATCTGTCTGATAATCATGCACATAATTTATATGATCAAAGTAATACGGAAGAAACACAATATAAAGGAAACATGGTCAAGAATCATATGAGAACGAAAATGGGGAATGGTGTCCCACAATCTAAATTAACATCTCTAAAACCATCCGCGAAATCTCTACTACATGACTGAAACAATGTCTATTTGAAAACTAGGACAAGGCCCCCAGCAGACCCCCAAAACTGAATATAAGATAAAAGGACTGCAGGACATAAGACCTTCCGAAACATAGAAGGCTCACCACTTGTCTTTGCAACTCTGTCTGAATGATCTACTGATTCTCTTGACCCCTAGACTGGGCCTCTGAACCTGGGAGGTTGGAGAGGGGAGGGGGTCAGAACAAAAGTACTGGCACGTAGACATATCAAAGCAAAACCTAATATTTTTATAAAATATAGTTGAGAGCCATTATAAAGAAATTTCGTATCAAATCATTTGAAAACACATGGGTGTAATGCAATAGTTTTATAAGGTCTGCCACAGTTTTCCTACTATGAACAGACACGACACAATTTCTATATACCCTTCTAGCAACAACAAAATCACCTACAGGAGTAGAAACAGAGAAGGGTTCTACAATAACTTTAGGCTCAAACCCAAAACCAACAGCCACATAAGGGGTCACATAAGATAAAGTAGACCCGGGATCAAGCAATACATAAACATCACGAGAAAAGATTTGTAACATACCGATGAAAACATCTGGTAAAGCTTCCGCCTCCTGGTGGTTAGTCAAAGAATATAACCGGTTGCGACCGCTTTCGGCAGCTGAAGGGGAACCCTTAGGAAAAGAAGCTGTAGAGGCGGCTTGGGACTTAGCCCCCCCCCCCCCCCCCCCCCCCCCCGTATTTACTCTAGCAGATGGACAATCTCTTTGAAGGTGACCCACTTTGCCACAAGTATAGCAGTTTCTCCCCTCAAACCAGCACTTCCCTAGATGATTCCTTCTGCAAACCTCACACCGCGGACGAGTACGATGCTGTTGGGACACACTGCCCTGAGACTGTGTACCTAGAGCTTTGGACCCATGAGGAGTCTGAAAACTCTAAGTTTGTCTATTTGTCAGTGGTCAGGGTGCTGGGGCATTGGCTGCTGACTGTGCATTATTCCAAAACTTCTTCTTCTTCGACAACTTATTACCCCAGTTACTAATATGCGGCTGACTCTGGTGCTGGTCCGCAGATCTAGCTCTTTTAGCCTGTCTGTCTTTATCTTTAGATTCAGCAATCTTTTTCTTCTTCTCTTCCACTTGATGCATATGAACGGCCAGTCAAGCAAAGTCTAACTCCTTATTCAACATAGCCCCCTGGCACTCAAGTACCAGGTCATCAGCAAGGCAGAAAGCAAATTTCCTCATCCGGGACCTCATATTACTAGTCAACTCTGGTGCATAGCGGGCTAGTTTATTAAACTTCAAAGTGTACTCCTGGAAACTCATACTGCCCTACTTCATATTCATAAACTCTTCCGCTTTGGACTCCCTCAACTATAGAGGAAAGAATCGATCAAGGAAAGATTCCACAAATTCGTCCCAAACTGTGGGCTCAACACTTTCACCTTTTTCATCTTCCCAGTCGGCATACCACTGATTCAAAACGTCCTTGAGATGACAGGTTTCTAGCTCCACCCCTTCAACCTCATCCACATGTATCATCTTAAAGATCTTTCCCATCTCATCCACGAACTCCTATGGATCTTCCTCCACCTTAGTGCCAGTGAACTTAGGTGGGTTCATCTTCATTAAATGTTCGACTCTAGTAGCCTCAGATATAACAGATGCAGACCCAACATCTTTCAATCATTAATCCTGTTTAGCTACCAACTATGTCAGCATATGAATAGCCCATCTGAATTCTGCATTTGAAATATCTCCCTGAGCAGTTGGGGGACGATTGGCATTAGTCCTCAAAGCCCAAGCTAGACTAGTCGGGACTGGAGGGAGTCCCGGAGTAGGTACAAATTCTGGAGTGTGAGCCCTGTTATGGGTTCGCATTCCATGGGTGGGACGAACCTCATCTGCCTAAGCATTCTGATCGACAATACGATGTGGAGGCATAACAGTGTTTCTGAAACACAAGTGATCATTGATTAGGGGACAGTTCAGACTCTGAAGCACGAACTAAATCATAAAAAAGGGAAACATTTCCTAAACGCCTAGCAGCCTCCTGCTTATAAGTGTGGCGCGCTATACACCCATAAATAAGACTCTACCTGACGTGATTTCGCAAACACCCTGAGACCATGAATCGTGATTTGATACCAAGTTTGTCACGACTCAAACCAGGGCCTGGCCGTGATGAGCATTTCGAACCATAGAGGCCCAAAACACCCCTATCTGTCTGGTAATCATGCACCTAATTCATATGATCAAAGTAATGCGGAAGAAACACAATATAATGGAAACATGGTCAAGAATCATATGAAAATGAAAATGGGGAATAGTGTCCTACAATCTAAATCAACATCTCTAAAACCGTCTGTGAAATCTCTACTACATGACTGAAACAATGTCTATCTGAAAACTGGGACAAGGCCCCAGTAGACCCCCAAAACTAAATATAAGATAAAAGGACGGCAGGACATTAAGACCTTCCGAAACATAGAAGGCTCACCACTTGTCTCTGTTACTCTGTTTGAATGATCTACTAATTCTCTTGACCACTAGACTGGGCCTCTGAACTTGGGAGGTTAGAGAGGGGAGGGGGTCAGCACAAAAGTACTGGCATGCAGAGATATCAAAGCAAAACATAATATTTTTACAAACTATAGTTGAGAGCCATTATAAAGCAATTTCGTATCAAATCATTTGAAAACACATGGGTGTAATGCAATAGTTTTTCTCAACAATGATGAAATGTGGAATACCCTACATAATTTACACTAACTGTCAAACCTCGGTTGCCGCCGAGATTAGAGTATAAGTGAGGGACAGACACTCAAGACCACACAGTATGGTGTCTCGACCCAGTGGTAGTTCCCAAGATCACTTGGCTCGGGCTCCTACCTATAGTCCCAATTTGGGAATGACATGAAGTCAAGTACACAAGATCTCTTAGCCTGGTACCAATATTCCATGTTGGCAAACACGTTATTCCAGCGATGATCCCTTGTGTCTCAAACGCCTTCTTCGGGCATCCATCTTTCTCATGTAAAATCAATGCATTCAAATTTCATTTTTTTTATTCAATCACACATCGTATTTTGAAGGGTATCGTCATACCCGACTTGCAAGTCATCAATATCACATCCACATATGCATAATCATGTAAAAACCAAGGTGCTTCATCATTTACAAGTGGTGAACAATATTTATTTCAAATTCATGCTCTCTTTTGTTGAGCACAATACAATATGGAGTATCGAAACATTATCATGGGAATATGAAAACAATTCATCATTCATATTTATCAACTTCCATGGAAAATCTCAAATCACATATGCATGGTTTCAACCATTGAAGTATATAGGCAAACAATTCCCATGACATAATAAAAATGACTTAGAAATAGTATTGAAAGCAAGATATTAGCATTTGATTGAAAACCCCCATTTAAAAGCATGCATATACTTAAAAATTACACCCATGAGATTTTTGGATAACCCCACGTACCTCTATTTCCAAGGATAATAGATGTTTCTTGAAGCTTGCGGATTGGTGATTCCAAATATGTAATTATCTTTGAAAACCTATGGTCAAATCTCGAACTATTTGGGTTTTTATTTTGAAACCCTAAGGAGATTCTTGAGCACTTTTGATGAAAGAATATGTATTTTGGGGTCCTTGGAACTAAATCTCGTGTTTTAGGGCTAAGTAAGGGTAGAAAAGGACCACTTTGTCCTCAACACGGAGTGTTTAAATCACCAGAATTCCTTACATAGGTGCCGTCCATCCTGTTGCCTATATTCACATAGGCGCCACCTAGGCTATCGCCTATGTTTACATAGGCGCCGCCTAGGCTATCGCCTATGTTTACATAGGCGCCGCCTAGGCTATTGCCTATGCTTTCCAGTGGCCATGGGCGATTGGTTAGGCGATGCTTATCACTTTGAAGGGCCAAACTTCTTGCTTGGGTGTCGGATTTTAGCCAAATTGGTATCGTTGGAAAGCTAACTCAAATACCTATCATTTGACACATAGTAGGCTTCCTAATTCGACATATACAAAGAGTTATGGTCGATGGAAGCTGACACACTTTACAACATCCACTAAAACTTAGTCGACCAAAATAGTTTCAACTCGTCCTTGAGTTGAAGGACCTCTATGGTCTAAACTCAAGCTTGAGTGGATTCACATGCTACGCAATAATTAACATGCTGTATTGGCATGGGATTTTATGGCTTCAGGATTAGCAACGCATCAAAATCATGGTCTATATTGTAGCCCAAATTGCGGGGCGTTACAGTACGACTATACTCGAACCTTGAGGACAAAGTTCTTATTGAGGGAGGGAGAATTGTTATGAATTTAACCAAGATAGAGGTCCTATTTGCAAAGATGTCAAATTACATTTGGGAACCGGGAAAGATGTCTATATATAGTAGAGGAATATAATCTATTAGGGTGGATGTTATGAAGTTGTCTTTTATCTTCTTAGTAGTTTTAGCATTCTGGAATTTCCCTCTTATATTTTCCTTTTTGTTTCTATGATGAATTCTTATTTCAATGTATGTGAATATGGATCTCCTTACCAATATGATTCCCCATCGTTACAGATGCATGCTTTCCCTCATTATCAATACAGACAGAAAGATCACTTCCAAGCACCCCTAGCCACAAATCATTATCTCCTTCTCCAAAGGATGGCAGCTCCATTTTTTCCCATTTCTCATAGACCAAATCAATATAAATTATGTTACGTTCAGTAGAGTTACTATTAACCCAATAAAGGTTCCCATCGACAAACCTACCTGGACGATTGATGGTTACCCCATTCAGAAGATAACTGATGCTTCTCCAAGAATCACTCTTCAAACTATATATTTGGGCATCAACATCACGCAAATAACCAAGATAGTAAGTATGTCCCACTACCTTGTAATTGTCATGGAACTTATCATATCCAACACCGTATACGGAATGGCTAACATCCGTAGAATTAATTGTAGAATCAGGTAATTTCTTGTACTTCCTAATGGATGGATTCCATAGATATAAATCGTCTGACTCATTGACTAGACAAATCAATCCATTGACAGAATCCATAGAATGATAAGATTTTTTGAGGTTTTTTATGGGATAATTCGAGTCAGATTCCTCCGCCTTATCAGGCTCATAAAGTAAAGAACTAAGAGACCAATCCTTAAAATTGTCATCATTACAATAACACAACATGAGCCTATGGTGAGTATTGTCCTTGTTATTAGCTGATACCTCTAGATGAGACTTGATAAAATCAGGGCTAGAGATCAAATCAAGCCAAGATTTTAAAACACATGTAAATTTTAAGAGGGATTTCACTGGAATCCTCGAGAGGATTTCAATGATAAGCTCCAATGGAAGTGTTGGGATTTTCAAGATTGAATGTTCCATTGGAAATTGAGAAAATACGGTTTGTGTGTTGCAAAAAATATTTGAGAGTTTCACCATGACTGTGGTACTGTAAAAGTCACAGAAGCCTTTTTTAAATGGGCAAACAACATAAATCTGATTTATAGAAAAACTTACTGCTTATTTCTATGTAATTTATATTTTCAAATTTTCTATTTATTTAGTTACTTTATTTTTTTCTCTAATAAATTAAAAAAACAAATTGTTGCGTGTATATTATGTACTATTAAGTCAACACTTTGAAAAAAACTGTCAGTTTGTGAAATAAAGAAGTATTCTTAAAGAAGAACACGATAACTCACTATCACACTAACATTTAAGGAGCATAGTTAAAAATTGTGAACAAATTTTACTATTGATATCAAAAGTCAAAATTATGATGACATTGATACATGAAAACACATTTTCCTCCAAGTAAGAAATTGCCTAAATACGGAAGATTTTCTTTTTTCATAATTTGACAAGATTACACAATCTGTTTTAGTTCCCACCAATTTTTTTAATGTTTTCTTGAATTCTCATGGTAAATATAGAGCTCTGTAAGTCTTTTTTTCTCTGTTGGTGAACTCGATTTCTTCACCAGTGCATCTTTGATATTCCTCTTCCACTCTGTTGCTTGTTGAAGTGAATTTGATCCGTTCAAATTCTTCATTACTTATACAAATGGGTTTGGAGAGTATTACTTGTAATATAAATTTGCTCTTGTTTTCATGGTAAATTATATGGATACTTGAAAGATATGATTACACCTTAAAGTTTTCGAGAAATATTTTGTCTAAACCCTTGCATTAATTTTGACAGAGAATTCTGATTTGGTCGTTGGTACCCCTCCCCCGAAACTAACACTCGTGATCACAGCTAGGGGTGGAGCCAGCCTTCTTTAGGGGGTTCGGACGAACCCACTTTGACGGAAAAATATACTATTTATACATGATTAAAATTATTTTTTATGTAGTTATAGTAGGTGTTGAATCCCCTTCGACAATGTCTTCTTTGAATATTGAACCCCCTTAGTTGAAATCTTGACTCCGCCTCTGATCACAACGGCTAAATTAGCTTCCTAATATGCTTTCTTCATGCAAGGAACTCTTGCTCATGTCAATGTAACTGTCTAAGTGAAAGAATGTTAATTCATCCTTTGACTAAATGAGTAAGACAATAATTACTTAAGAAGATGGTCCTGAAGAAAATAATCAGTTGGCGATAACTAATTAGCAGCAGGAAACACCAAAACAAGTTCAGAAACAGAAATAAAAGTTGGCTATTAGCAGCAAAGAAATAGGCCCGAAACTATATACTCCAACGACTACTACGCCTTAGTACCAAACAAAATGTGGTCCGCTGTATGAATCCTCATCAATCATGTTACTCCTTCCTTTAGATCATCGTGTTGTCCAGGAGCACTTACTCCATTTAAACTCATCTCATGACAAATAATTGTTCTCATATAAGTTGTTTTTTTCCTTGGAAATATGTAAAATGTAACAGGACAAACAAGATCCCCGCGCAGATATGGTGTAAATGTGTCCCTTAAATATGCAATATCTTTTTTCTGTATTTTACAAAATAAACAAAATTGAATTTGTGCACCCTTCATTGTGTCCATTTTAGCTTCTGCACCCTTCATTGTGTCCTTGGATTGTTTTGTAAAACAGGAGAAACTAGGTTTTCAATGCATGTATATTTCCTTCATAAGACCAGACACAAACTTAGTGAACTTTGGATGTGTGATGGTTTCATCCTTCAGATTGTACAATATGAATTTCTGTCCAAACATAAGCAGAATTTCATATTTATTTGAAACTAAAAGGGGTGCCTTAAACACCGACGATGCAGGACTATGAGGACACTTGACGGTAAACAACTTTGTCCAAGATTCTTTAACTTTGTACTCCTTCATAACCCACACATCTATGTGGGTTCTCAGATGATTGTCCAAGATTCGAAACAGACCTGAATGTCAAGAGGGGTTTAACCGGAAGCCTCGAGAGTATTTCAGCAACGAGTTCTACTGGCAGAATAGGGATTTTCAAGATTGAATCTTCCATTGAATTTGATGGAAATTGAGGACTGCGTAGTATATTGTCAAAGTCACAAAAAAATCATCTGATATTGTATTGCTTTTTTAAGGTAAAACAAACTTCTTCTTAAAATAGAACTCTAATTACTATAATTAACAATACTATTTTATTTTCTAAACATAAAACAACAACAACAACATTTTCCTCATCTCGCTCATCAGTCACTGGTCGTCACCTAAGTCTACCGCTCCGCACCTCCGCCAGCTATATTGTCAACCACTACAGCTTTATCAGAAAATCGCCATAGCTTCACCGAGTCTTTTTTTTTTCTTTATATAGTATTGTAGTCATATATATGTCAATGTACACACTTGAAATAGACATGACCTACAGTGTTAAACTAATAGAGCATGTACCACATGTAATAGAGCATGTGCCAGACTAAAATAGAATGAGTCCAGTAAATTTAGGCTTTAGGGTTGTATAGTTTATCCCCATGTTTAGGCTTTAGGGTTGTATTGTTTATCCCCATGTTTATCTGCTCCTAGTTATTAGGAGTCAAGCTAACACAATCTATTTTGTTCACGTTGTATTTAAACTCCATTGGAGACATTAATAAAGACAATTTCATCCTATTTTCTCTACACTTACATGGTATCAGCGCCAAAATACTCTTAACGAGTCCAAGATCCTATTTTTTTCTTCCTCTTTCCAGAGATGGCCACTTCTACTCCCATCATTAATGCCGACGCAGCCCCTGCCCTCAAATACTTGATTCAATTCAATCCATCACCGTAACTGTCCATTAAACTGACTGGCAGCCCTAATTTCACCATCTAGAAGGCTTAGATTGCCGTGCTGCTTCATGACCATGACCTCTATAGTCATCTTGACGGCACCAACTTGTACCCTGCTGAAACAATCAAAACTAACGGCCTTGAGATAGCCAACCCTGCGTACAAGGATTGGTTTCGTCTATGGATAATGCTCTCATGGCCTCTGTAGATGCCACAATCGCACCCACAGTAGCTTCTGCTATCAACTCCAAAGCTGCGTGGGATCAACTTCATACTTCTTTTGCAAACAAATCTCAAACCCGCGTCTTCAGCCCACTAGTGATATTAGACCCACACGACTTTAAAACACGTCACTAGAGTGAAAGGCCCGCTTACCTATATACCCAACATCATACCCAACATCTCTCCTATGCTTTGCCGATGTCAGACTTCTTATACTAAGTTGGGGTGTTACATATACCCCTTCTTATGGAAGAGATTTGCCTGTCTAGACTCAGGAAAGAGGTTTGCTGCGCCTTACAGGTATTTGCCTAAACTCAGTTTGAACTCTGGCCCACATCGACAACGTGGACACCATTTGTAATGGCCCAACCCACTAGTGAGATTCTCTTGCTCTGGGCCTAGACCCACATAGCTTTAGAACACGTCACTAGGGACAATACTTGCTTACTTATATACTCAGCATCATGTGTTTTACCGATGTGAGACTCCTTATCCAAAGTTGTGGTGTTACCGTTCCTTGGTACCCCCTCCCCCAAAACCAACACTCATGATCGCAACAGCTAAATTAGCTTCCTAATATGCTTTCTTCTTGCAAGGAACTCATGCTCATGTCAGTGTAACTGGCTAGCTGCCTAAGTGAAAGAAGGAGGTTAATTCATCCTTTGACTAAATGAGTAAGACAATAATTACTTAAGAAGATGGTCCTGAAGAAAATAATCAGTTAGCGATAACCAATTAGCAGCAGGAAACACCAAAACAAGTTCAGAAACAGAAATAAAAGTTGGCTATTAGCAGCAAAGAAAAAGGCCCAAAACTACCAACAACTACTGCGACGCCTTAGTACCAAACAGAATGTGGTCCACTGTATGAATCCTCACTAATCATGTTACTCCTTTCTTTAAATCATCGTGGTGTCCAGGACTTACTCCATTTAAACTCATCTCATGCCAAATAACTATTCTCATATAAGTTGTTTTTTCATGCAAATACGTAAAAATTAACAGGACAAACAAGATCTCCATGCAGATATGGTGTAAATGTGTCCCTTAAATGCAATGTCTTTTTTCCGTATTTAACAAAAGAAACAAAGTTGAACAGCCCTTGTGCAAAAGTCCATTAAGTCAAAAACAAGTCCCTTCATTCCTGTTTTGTCCTTGGATAGTTTTGTAAAGCTGGAGAAACTAGGTTTTCAACATAAATTTCCTTCACAACACCAGACACAAACTTAGTAAACTTTGGAATTTCTGTCCAAACATATGCAGAATTTCATATTTATTTGAAACTAAAAGGGGTGCCTTAAACACCAACGACTAAGAGGACACTTGACGGTAAACAACTTTGTCCAAGATTCTTTAACGTTGTACTCCTTCATAACTTTGTTCTCAGATGATTATCCTTACTTAGCACGGAAAGACTATTTCCCAACACTCCTAGCACCAATACACCTTCTTTTCCACAACATGGCTGCTCAACCATTTCCAATTTCTCATCAGCTAAATTAATTGAAATGATGTTCCAGCCCTTGTTCCGAACAGGACCAATACTACTAGCCCAATGAAGCTACTCATCACAGAATTACCCAAACCTCAGAATCTCATCCCGTTGGGAAGAGGATAACGAATGATTCAACACGAGGCCAGTCGCCATAATTGTAAGCACTGTGCTACCTTATAATCATAGTCGAACTCATCATATCCAAAACCATATACTACACGAACCATGCAATTAGTTATAAATCAAGGAATATCTTGTACTTTCTAATCAACGGATTCCATATACACAAAAACTTTTTCCCACCGGCAAGACAAATCAATCCATAGAACCCACAACAGTCCAAAAAGTTTTGCGTTGGTCTGTCACCGGACAATCCAAGCATGATACTTCCATAAAAGAATTACAAAGTAGAGACGTAAGAGAACAGTCCTTTAGAATGCACTTACACCTGAGAAGGAGCCTAAGGTGGGTGTAGTCTTTATTATTAGCAGATATTCTAAGATGGTTCTTGATGAATTCCGATTAGAAATTAAAGCAAGCCAAGATTTCGAAATAGACCTGAATGTCAAGAGGGGTTTAACCGGAAGCCTCGAGAGTATTTCAGTAACGAGTTCTACTGGCAGAATAGGGATTTTCAAGATTGAATCTTCCATTGAAGTTGATGGAAATTGAGGACTGCGTAGTATATTCACTATAATTAACAATACTATTTTATTTTCAAAACATACAATAACAACAACAACATTTTCCTCATCCCGCTCATCGGTCACCGGTTGCCGCTGAAGTCTTCCTCTACGCACCTCCACCAGCTATCGTCGACCACTACAGCTTTACCAGAAAATCGCCATAGCTTCACCTGAGTCTTTTTTTTTTCTTTATATAGTATTGTAGTCATATATATGTACACACTTGAAATAGACATGACATACAGTGATAAACATCGACATATACTGGCACAAAACAATTAATCCCTATTAATTTCTGTTAGTTCGGTTTTTAGTTTAGTTAGTATTATTGTTTCAGCAATTCTTGTTTATTTAGAATACAGCCTTAGTTATTTCAGTAGTTATTGTTTATTTAGATTCCGTCATTAGTGTTGATCTAGGAGTTTTCTTATTTTCTCTGTAACTTTATTTAAAACGCATTCTGCGTTCATCAATAAATAATTCTATCCAGCACTTACTCTGCGTTTATAACATACACAAGAAGTGCATAACACACAAACATACAACAACACAATTTCATCAAAAAATGCTTTTCAAAAAGTATTACAGAAAAGTAACCATTTGTTGTTGACTGATCAATTTGAAAAATATGTCAACCAATATTTCAAAAATATTTTTGCCGAAAAGCTACTTTTTTTGGGTTTATACTATTACTCAGAAGAGACTTTCAGCTTTCAAGAAGCTAGGGCAAACAGGTTATAAGTATATCACGTTACAACCACAAGTGCAAAGCCCGGGCTCCTGCCACGATTTAGGTTACAGAACTTAACAAATCAAATAAGTACATTTAAGAACAATATATAGTAAAGGCCAACATTCACTAGATACTACTTCAGTTGCTTGGAAACTTTCAAATAAACAATACGGATACACGTCCAAATATTATTGCTTCAGAAGTGATCTTTATCAAAAAAATATTATTACTTTAGAAGTGTTAACGTAAGGCACTAGTTTCACAACTTTGACAAACCATGATATCTCAAAAGTTTTATGTTCTGTCCATAGTTTAAAAGACAAAAGATTACAATGTCCATCAGTGATGATAACATCAATTCTGCTAAAACAATGTACAGACGCAGTTTGCAGCTCTATTTATGATAAAATAAAAAGAACTTCGATAGTGTCTCAGATTAGGACCTTCTCGAATCAGAATATATTGGAGCTACCTAAAGTAAGACTCTTCCTTTGATTGACCAAATAAGTAAAAGAATGAGAAGATAGTCCCGAAGAAAATTAGCATACAGCGATTTGTGGCAACAGAAAATCCAAAATCAGATACTATGCCAGACCGTAATACTTGTTTCCAAAATTATCAAGTTTCCTACATTTGCCCTTTTAATTTTCACCTAAAAAAAGGATTAATTAAAGAGGCCCCATTGATCAAAAACAAACCCTTAGAATGACCTCAGTGTTATCAGGGCATTCACCTACACTAAATCCAACTTGCTATATTTAAGCCAATGCCAGACATTAAGCTATAGAAGTCAATACGGGCTTTGTTTAACTGGGCTAGTAACTTAATAAAATAAGCTATATCAATAAGCTACAATACCGGTTTGCATAGGTTATCGATACCTTCGATAGTATTATCGATACTATAGAAGCCAATGCCGGTTTATCAAACTTGACATTGTTTTCCTACAAGGATTAGCTATTCTTAGTTTGAACTGCTTGACTACACTTACAGGTCAAACTTCCAGAATATAGCAATAGATAGTTGATCACATAACAAATAGAGTTGTACTCGACATGCATTAATCAAGGCTTCAAAGATATCATTTTATACATGTAGGTCTTGTTCTGTATTTGAAAGGTAAAAGCATAAATTTAACAGCACTTGTAATAAATGTACCCAACTGTCACTCACCTGAGTGTTTGCAGCCTTCATGATTGTGTGACTTGTGTCCCCGGTTTGTTTTGTAAAATCGTACAAACTAGGCTTTCAATGTATATTTCCGAATCAGAATAGGTAGTTAACCCAACAGTGTTATTAGATGAGACAAAGTCATCCTCTAGATGGTATATCCTGACTGTTGATCCGAGCATAAGTAAGATTTCACCTCTATTTGTCTTGATAAACAGTGGCCTAATGTCATAAATATCATGAGTTTTGATGGTTAAAATATTTTCCCAAGACTCTTCGACTCCATATTTCTTCAAAACCCACAGCTCTGCAGAAGAAGTAAAGATGGAAAGATCACTTCCGAAGACTCCAAGCTTTAAACGAAGATCTTCTCCATAGAAAGGATGATTCAACGTTGCCCATTTCTCATCAACCAAATCAATAAAG
>NC_061113.1:5416300-5424182 GCF_002878395.1 Capsicum annuum | reverse complement strand
TTCAGTTCCATGATCAGCCAATGTCTTGTATTTTCTAATTGTCGGGTACCAAATAAACAAGCCTATGTCCACAACTTCAATACAAATCAACCCATTGACAGAACTGATACGAGAAAGACAAGGAAAACACGAAACAACTCCAAAACAGTCCGCAAATCTTAAGGATCCGAGGACCATTTTGGAGACCACTCTCGGATTCACTACCAACAACAAGAATACAAGATATAATGGTGTGTTTTAACACCAAAACAGCAACAAGAACAAGATGATCTCTAGATGATAAACAAGAAGACACAAGATTCGGATTTAACAATAACAACAAGAACATAAGATTACAACACAAAAAATAAACAAGATTACAAGAAGGTAAAAGGATACATAGATAGACCACATGAAGGTATAATCTTAAGAACCCAAGAATGGATAATCTTGGACCCTTAACATTACACACAACAATAAACCTATCTCATACAAAGATACAAGTTCGGATTCCACCTCCCAAGCATCAATGTTTCCAGGCAAATGCAAACACAAGTGATTCTACACTTGTTTAAGCCATAATTTTGGTTTTGGGTGCCTCAAGGAAAGAGGACTTGTGTTTCTTTGTGTTTCAAGACTTACAAATTCATTCATAAACTAAACTAAAAACTCTACAATGTTCCTTTTATAGCTATTACAAAATATAAGTTAAAATAACCAAAAGGCCCTTCAAAGAGTGGGCACTCATCTAGTGTAATTTATGGGCTGATTTGTGTGCATTTTGGGCCTCTTTTACACTTCAATTGCACGTGTCAAGGCTTGGGTCCAACACACACTCTCCTAAGTCCATATCCGTGATTATTCCCGTATCATCCTCTCCATCTTGAGAGGAATTTGTCTATAAATTCACGGCTTCACCTCATTCAATTGGTCACTTCAAAGGAAACCTACTCAAAAATAGTCCCCAAAACATGAAGAGCCCGAGAGCTCAATAATAATAAGGGACGTATCAAAAAAGGAGCTAAAAACAACCCACAAAAAGTGCACAAAAACAGTCCACAAGCTAGCCAAACCCGAGAACATAATGACAATAAGTCTCGGATCCAACATCTTCATTTTGACCATCGGCTTCCTCTCCCTCTTGAGATTGGCCTTAGATCTCATCCGACTCAAGTCTCCTTCTATCATATAAGCATCGTCGTAGACTCCATATCCTTCATGTCTCTCTCTACCATGTTCCTCTTCTTGGATGTGTCGGTTTTTGGAAAGAGAAGTTTCGGTTAAGAGGATCAATTTGGTAACATGGAGCTTGGATGAGAGGAAATTGGCTTCCAAGTCTTCCTTGTTGGACTTGATCAACTTGCGGGGGAAGTGGTCTATCTTTTTCTCGGTTTGAGGGCTATTTGGATCTTGGCTTGTGGCATTATGTGGTGGTCTTGGAGGATTGGTCATTAGAAGTAAATTTTTGGGAGTAAAAGCACGAGAGTTTGTAACGCCCCACAATTTGGGCTACAATATAGACCATGATTTTGATGCGTTGCTAATCCCGAAGCCATAAAATCCCATGCCAATATGGCATGTTAATTATTGCGTAGCATGTGAATCCACTCAAGCTTGAATTTAGACCATTGAGGTCCTTCAACTCAAGGACGAGTTGAAACTATTTCGGTCGACTAAGTTTTAGTGGACGTTGTAAAGTGTGTCAGCTTCCATCGACCATAACTCTCTGTATATGTCGAATTAGGAAGCCTACTATGTGCCAAATGATAGGTATTCGAGTTAGCTTTCCAACGATACCAATTTGGCTAAAATCCAACACCCGAGCAAGAAGTTATGGCCCTTCAAAGTGATAAGCGTCGCCTAACCAATCGCCCATGGTCACTGGAAAGCATAGGCAATAGCTTAGGCGGCGCCTATGTAAACATAGGCGATAAGCTAGGCGGAACCTATGTAAACATAGGCGATAGCGTAGGCGGCACCTATGTGAACATAGGCAACGGTATGGGCGGCACCTATGTAAGGAATTCTGGTGATTTCAACAATCCTTGTTGAGGACAAAGTGGTCCTTTTCCACCCTTACTTAGCCCTAAAACATGAGATTTAGTTCCAAGGACCCCAAAATACATATTCTTTCATCAAAAGTGCTCAAGAATCTCCTTAGGGTTTCAAAATAAAAACCCAAATAGTTCAAGATTTGACCGTAGGTTTTCAAAGATAATTACATATTTGGAATCACCAATCCGCAAGCTTCAAGAAACATCTATTATCCTTGGAAATAGAGGTACGTGGGGTTATTCAAAAATCTCATGGGTGTAGTTTTATGAATATGTATGCTTTTAAATGGGGGTTTTCAATCAAATGCTAATATCTTGCTTTCAATATGATTTCTAAGTCATTTTCTTTATGTCATGGGAATTGTTTGCCTATATACTTCAATGGTTGAAACCATGCATATGTGATTTGAGATTTTCCATAGAAGTTTGATAAATATGAATGATGAACTGTTTTCAAATTCCCATGATAATGTTACGATACTCCATATTGTATTGTGATCAACAAAAGAGAGGATGAATTTGAAATAAATATTGTTCACCACTTGTAAATGATGAAGCACCTTGGTTTTTATATGATTATGCATATGTGGATGTGATATTGATGACTTGCAAGTCGGGTATGACGATACCCTTCAAAATACGATATGTGATTGAACAAAAAAATGAAATTTGAATGCATTGATTTTACATAAGAAAGGTGGATGCTCGAAGAAGGCGTTTGAGACACAAGGGCTCATCACTGGAATAACATGTTTGCCAACACGAAATATTGGTACCAGACTAAGAGATCTTGTGTACTTGACTTTATGTCATTCCCAAATTGGGACTATAGGTAGGAGCCCGAATCAAGTGATCTTGGGCACTACCATTGGGTCGAGACACCATGCTGTGTGGTCTTGAGTGTCTCTCCCTCACTTATACTCTAATCTCGGCGGCAACCGAGGTTTGATAGTTGGTGTAAATTATGTAGGGCATTCCACCTAGCACAGTAGCATTTCATTAGTGTTGAGAAAAACTATTGCATTACACCCATGTGTTTTCAAATGATTTGATACGAAATTTCTTTATAATGGCTCTCAACTATATTTTGTAAAAATATTATGTTTTGCTTTGATATCTCTGCGTGCCAGTACTTTTGTACTGACCCCTTCTCCTTTCCAACCTCCCAGGTTCAGAGGCCCAGTCTAAGGGTCAAGAGAATCAGTAGATCATTCAGATAGAGTTGCAGAGACAAGTGGTGAGCTTTCTATATTTTGAAAGGTCTTATGTCCTGCAGTCCTTTTATCTTATATTCAGTTTTGGGGGTCTGCTGGGGCCTTGTCCCAGTTTTCAGATAGACATTGTTTCAGTCATGTAGTAGATATTTCGTAGACGGTTTTAGAGATGTTGATTTAGATTGTGGGACACTATTCCCCATTTTTGTTTTCATATGATTCTTGACCATGTTTCCATTATATTGTGTTTCTTTTGCATTACTTTGATCATATGAATTAGGTGCATGATTACCAGACAGATAAGGGTGTTTCGGCCCTCCGTGGTTCGAAATGCTCATCACGGCCAGGCCCTGGTTCGGGTTATGACAAACTTGGTATCAAAGTACGGTTCATTGTCCCAGGGTGTCTGCAAAATCGCATCAGGTAGAGTCTTTTTTATGGGTGTGTAGCGCGCCATACTTATAAGCAGGAGGCTGCTAGGCGTTTAGGAAATATTTCCCTTTTTTTTTATTTAGTTCGTGCTTCAGAGTCTAACTGTCCCCTAATCAATGATCACTTGTGTTTCAGAAACACAGTTATACCTCCATGTCGTATCGTTGTGAGTCCCATAACTGGGCTCATACTCCAGAATTTGTCCCTACTCCGGGAGTCCCTCCAGTCCCAACCAGTCCACCTCGGGCTCCGCAGACTAATGCCAACCATCCCCCAACTGCTCAGGGAGATATTTCAAAAGCAGAATTTAGAAAGTCTATACATATGCTGACACAGTTGGTAGCTAAGCAGGCTCAACAATCGGAAGATGTTAGGTCTGCATCTGTTACATCTGAGGCTACTAGAGTCAGACATTTCATGAAGATGAACCCACCTAAGTTCACTGGCACCAAGGTGGAGAAAGATCCACAGGAGTTCATGGATGAGATGGAAAAGATCTTTAAGGTGATGCATGTGTATGAGGTTGAAGGGGTGAAGCTAGCAACCTATCAGCTCAAGGACGTTGCAAATCAATGGTATGACAACTGGGAAGATGAAAAAGGTGAAAGTGTTGAGCCCACAGTTTGGGCTAAATTTGTGGAAGCTTTCCTTGATCGATTCTTTCCTCTGGAGTTGAGGAAGCCCAAAGCGGAAGAGTTTATAGATCTGAAGCAGGGCAGTATGAGTGTCTAGGAGTACACTTTGAAGTTTAATAAACTAGCCCGCTATGCACCAAAGTTGACTAGTAATATGAGGGCCCGGATAAGGAAATTTGCATTTGGCCGTGCTGATGACCTGGTACTTGAGTGCCAGGGGTCTATGTTGAATAAGGAGTTAGACTTTGATTGACTGACCATTCATATGCATCAAGTGAAAGAGAAGAAGAAAAAGATTGCTAAATTTGAAGAGAAATATAGACAGGCTAAAAGAGCTAGATCTGCGGACCAGCACCAGAGTCAGCCGCAGAGTGGTAACTGGGGTAATAAGTGGTTGAAAAAGAAGAAGTATTGGAATAATGCACAGTCAGCAGCCAGCGCCCTAGCACCTAGACCACCGACAGACAGACAAACTTAGACTTTTCAGATTCCTCATGGGTCCAAAGCTCTAGGTATACAGTCTCAGAGCAGTGTGGCCCAGCAGCTTTGTACTCGTCCGCTGTATGAGGTTTACGGAAGGAATTATCTAGGGAAGTGCTCGTTTAAGGGGAGAAACTGTTATACTTATGGCAAAGTGGGTCACCTTCAGAGAGATTATCCATCTGCTAGAGTAAATACAGGGGGGGGCTAAGTCCCAAGCCACCTCTACAGCTCCTTTTCCTGAGGGTGCCCCTTCAGCTGCGATAAGGGGTCACAACCGATTATATTATTTGACTAACCATCAGGAGGCGGAAGCTTCACCAGATGTTGTCACCGGTATGTTACGAATCTTTTCTCGTGATGTTTATGTATTTCTTGATCCCGGGTCTACTTTATCCTATGTGACCCCTTATGTGGCTGCTGGTTTCGGGTTTGAGTCCAAAAGTTATTGTAGAACCTTTCTCTGTTTCTACTCTTGTAGGTGATTCTGTTGTTGCTAGAAGGGTATATAGAAATTGTGTCGTGTCTATTCATAGTAGGAAAACTGTGGCAGACCTTATAAAGCTAGATATGATAGATTTTGATGTCATCCTTGGGATGGACTGGATCCATTCGTGTTATTCCACCCTTGATTGCAGAACCCGAAAGGTCACTTTTTCTTTCCCGAATGAGACACCAGTTGTATGGGCAGGGAATTCTGTGGAACCTAGAGGTCACTTTATCTCTTATCTTAGAGCCCGAAAGCTTATCTCCAAAGGTTGTATGTATCATCTAATCCAAGTAAAAGATTCAAAAGTTGGAAACCTTTCTCTGCAGTCAGTCCCTGTAGTGAATGAATTCCCAGAAGTCTTTCCCGAAGATCTCCCAAGGATACCCCCTGATAGGGAGATAGATTTTGGCATTGATGTGTTTCCAGACACTCATCCTATTTTTATTCCGCCATATAGAATGGCTCCCGTGGAACTAAAGGATTTAAAGGAACAGCTTGCAGACCTCCTAGACAAAGGTTTTATTCATCCTAGTGTTTCCCCATGGGGTGTACCTATGCTCTTCGTGCGAAAGAAGGATGGGACCATTCGGATGTGCATAGACTACTGTCAGTTGAATAAGGTCACGATTAAAAATAAATATCCTCTTCCTAGGATTGACGACCTTTTTGACCAACTTTAGGGTGCCAAGTGTTTTTCAAAAATAGACCTTCATTCGAGTTATTATCAGTTGAAAGTTAGGGAGTTAGACATACCCAAGACAGCCTTTCGAACCCGATATGGTCACTACGAGTTTCTAGTCATGTCCTTCGGGTTGACTAATGCCCCTGTAGCCTTCATGGATCTTATGAATAGAGTGTTCCGTCAGTTTCTTGACTTGTTCGTCATTGTATTTATTGATGATATTCTGATCTATTCTAATAGTAAAGAGGATCATGCCAATCACCTCCGAATTATCCTTCAGACTCTTAAGGATCATCAGCTGTATTCCAAATTTTCTAAGTGTGAATTCTGGTTAGATGCTATTGCCTTCCTGGGGCATATTGTGTCCAGTGACCGGATAAGAGTGAATCCCCAGAAAGTTGAAGCAGTGAGAAAATGGCCCAGACCCACGACTCCAACCGATATTCAGAGCTTCTTGGGTTTGGCGGGGTATGACAGAAGGTTCGTAGAGAGTTTTTCTTCCATAGCTACTCCGCTTACTAAACTGACTCAGAAAAAGATAAAGTTTGTGTGGTCTGACTTGTGTGAAAACAATTTTGAGAAATTGAAGGACAAGCTGACTACTGCTCCTATTTTGACCCTTCCCAAGGGTGTAGATGATTTTGTGGTTTATTATGATGCGTCCCGTGTGGGACTTAGTTGTGTATTGATGCAGCGTGGTAAGGTGATAGCTTATGCATCTAGGCGGTTAAAAATGCATGAGCGCAATTACCCCACTCATAACTTGGAGTTAGCAGCCGTGGTGTTTGCACTTAGAATCTAGAGGCATTATCTCTATGGAGTGCATATTGATATTTATACTGACCATAAGAGTTTATAGTATGTTTTCTTACAGAAAGAATTGAACCTCAGGCAGAGGCATTGGATGGAGCTTTTGAAAGACTATGATATGAGTATGCATTACCATCCGGGCTAGGCAAATGTTGTAGCCGACGCCCTCAGTAGGTTGTCTATGGGCAGCCTTTCTCATGTAGAAGAAGGAAAGAAAGAGATGGTGAAGGATATTCACCGCCTTGCAAATTTGAGAGTGTGACTCTTAGATTCTGAAGATGGAGGTGTGATTGTTCATGAGTTAGCTAAGTCATCTCTTTGTGCTGAAGTTAAGGAGAAGCAGGTTGAAGATCCCATCTTGATGCAAATTAAGAAAGATGTGGGTCAACAAAAGGTTATGTCATTTAAAATTCGTGGCGATGGTATTCTGAGATTTCAGGGTAGGTTGTGCGTTTCGAATGTCGATGGCTATGGGAAAGAATCCTTAATGAGGCACACACTTCAAGGTATGTCATTCACCCAGGATATACTAAGATGTACGATGATCTGAAAACCTTGTATTGGTGGAATAACATGAAACGTGATGTAGCTGATTTTGTATCCAAGTGCTTGAACTATCAACAAGTGAAGGTAGAACACATAAGGCCGGGTGGTACCTCCCAAGAGATAGACCTGCCTTTATGGAAGTGGGAGATGATAAACATGGACTTTATTACAGGACTTCCGAGATCCCGAAACCAGTATGATTGACTAATTATTCGGGAGAGGTTTATGCTAAGATTTCATTGAAGAGATAGTTCGATTGCATGGGAACCAGTGTCCATTATATCCGATAGAGGTACGCAGTTTTCATCTCATTTTTGGAGATCCTTTCAGAAGGGTTTAGGTACACAAGTGAATTTGAGCACAGCTTTCCACCCTCAGACGGATGGGCAAGCTGAGCATACCATTCAGACCCTCGAAGATATGTTGAGGGCATGCGTCATTGATTTCAAAGGTAGTTGGGTAGATCACCTGCCACTGGTTGCTACCATGCCAGCATCAAGATGGCTCCTTTTGAGGCTTTGTATGGGAGGAGATGTAGGTCTCCTATCGGAGACCTACAT